>NW_017670786.1:114261-172329 GCF_001879085.1 Nicotiana attenuata
ACTCAAATATCAAATAACAAAACCTAAGGTGAAAGGTCCCCCACACAAGGTTAGACAAGCCACTTACCTCGAACCGGCTCCAAAATCAACTCGAAACCACAAGTTTGCCACGAGTATCCGACTCCAAATGGCCCAAATCTATTCAATTCAATTACATATCGTAAATAACATCTCAAGAAACTGATTCTACGATTTAATTCAAAGCTAAGACGCGAAATTAGGTAAAATGACCAAAATGCCCCTCAGGCCAACGTCTTGGAATCGAATGAAATTAACATTTTCATAACCCTCATACTCTCACGAGTCTAACCATATTAAAATCTCTCAAACCGGAGGTCAAACACCCACTCAAAACTCAATAATTCGGTCTATGAAGTTTTACCCATCTTTCATTCAAAAATCCGAAATTAAGGAGGAATTCGTGATTAGATTAGTGGGTTATAAGAATAAGAGAGTAGAGAATCGTTACCCAGTCGTTGCCCTCGAAAATCCCTCGAAATTTCTCCCAAATCCGAGCTCCCAAGCTTGTGTTTTGATAAAAATGGCTAACCCGCGGCTTTGAATTGTTTATAACTGTCCAGTCATTTAATGCATCGCAAACGCGGAAGTAGGCTGGCGTTCGCGAAGAAGAAAAAGTGAAGGCTGTAAAATTGCCCTTCGCGAACGCGTGGAATGGTACGCGAACGCGAAGGCCTGGACTGGCAGTGCTACGCGAATGCGACAAGAGTCACGCGAACGCGATGAATAAAATGGGCTCAGCCCCCTAGGGCCAAATTGAACTATGCGAACGCGATGGATAGACTGCAAACGCGAAGGAGGAAACTACAGGGCTTCACGATCGCGGGTCACTGAACGCGAATGCGGTGAAGAAATTTGTCCTCCTCCCAGATTACACTACGCGAACGCATGGAGGAGGACGCGAATGCGAAGAAGAAGAAGGTCAGAGCTACGCGAACGCGATAGGAGCGTCGCGAACGCGAAGAAGGAATTGGACCTGCAACTGCTGAAGGATTTTCTGCAACTTTTCACAACTCCAAAATGCTCCGTTGAGCACCCGAAACACACCCGAGGCCCCCGGGACCTCAACCAAACCTACGGACATATCCCATAACATCATTCAAACTTGTACCAACCCTTAAACCACCTAAAACAACGTCGGAAACTCGAATTAACCAATGATTTAAGCCTAAGAACTTCAAATTCTATCAAAACACGCTTTCGATCAAAAACCTAAACAAACCTCGTCCGAATGACCTGAAATTTTACACACACATCCCAAATGACATGACGGAGCTACTGCAACTTCCGGAATTCCATTCCGACCCTCGGATCAAAATCTCACTATCGGACCGGAAACTTCAAAAATTCAAACTTCGGCATTTCAAGCCTAAATCAGCTACAGACCTCCAAAATACATTCCGAACACGCTCCCAACCCCGAAATCACCTAACGGAGCTAACGGAACCATCATATTTCCATTCCGAGGCCTTCTTCACACTATTCTGACTACGGGTAACTTTCCAACACTTAAGCTCTCATTTAGGGACTAAGTGTCCCAAAACTCTCCGAAACTCAAAACCGAACATCCCGGCAATTCAAATTAGCATAAATAGACTTGGGGAAATCAGCTAATAGGGGATCGGGGCGTTAATTCTTAAGACGACCGACCGGGTCGTCACATTTGATCTTGTTGGTATCGGGCCCGTATTTTGGTTTCGGAGCCCGATACAGGTCTGTTATGATATTTCTACCTTATCTGTGAAATTTGGTGAAAAACAGAATTAATTTGACGTGATTCGGACCTTTGGTTGAGAAAATAGAAGTTTTGAAACTATCTTGAAACTTTCATGCAATTTGGGGCTAAATTCATAGTTCTAGGAGTTATTTTTGCGATTTGATCGCGTGAGCAAGTTCGTATGATGTTTTAAGACTTGTGTGCATGTTTGGTTTGGAGCCTCGAGGGCTCGAGTGAGTTTTGGATAGGCTACGGAGTGATTTTGGAACTTAGAAATTTGCTGGTGTAACTGGTGTCTGTTGCATGCCTCTGATCTTGCAATTGCAATATCAGGCTTCGCAAATGCGAGCAAATTAGGCATGGCAATTGTGAGGTATTTATCGCAATTGTGAAGAAAGCCTGGGCCTGCAGAGTTCGCAAATGCGAACAAATCTTTGCAATTGCGAAGGGAGTTTGGGAAGGGGTATGATCGCAAATGCGATCTTCTACTCGCATATCGAGGAACAGTGTTCGCAAATGCGACACTTTCTTCGCATTTGCGAAGGCAGCAGGACTGTGAAGGGCTTCGCATTTGCGATGGCTCCTTCGCATTTACGAAGCTCAGGTCGCAATTGCGACATATACAGCTGAGTAAAAGGGTCTTAGATGGGATTTTTCATTCATTCTCCCATTTTAAAATCTAAACTTCAAGAGGCGATTTTCCTAGGGCAAGTTCATCCCCAAATCATAGGTAAATGATTCTTAACTCATTTCTTTCAATCTATTTCATCTTTTAACAAAATTTCATCCTAGAATCTAGGGTTTTTCATGGTGGAATTCGGTTGGGTAAAACTTAGGAATTTCGAAATTTAGGGATTTAGACCTCAAATTAAGGTCGAATTCCAAAACCAATTGTATATCCAAGCTCGGGGGTGAATGGGTAATCGGGTTTTGGTCTGAATTTCGGGTTTTGACTAAGCGGGCCCGGGGTCAATTTTTTGAGTTTTTGGGGAAAATGTTGGGAAATCCATAATTATGCATTGGAATTGATTTCTTTAGCGTTAATTGATGTTATTAAGTTGACCATGACTAGATACGAGTGGATTGGTGGCGGAATCGAGAGGTAAAGCGGTATTTGAGCTTTGAATTGCCCGTTGGCTTGAGGTAAGTGTTTGGTCTAACCTTGACTCGAGGGATTAGGGATCCCAACTTACTTGCTATGTGAAATTCCATGTGTGTGGCGTATAGGTGTGGTGACGAGTACCTATGTGTCGCCAAATTACCTGTTTAGCCTATTCCCTTCCCTGTTTCCTAATATATTGCTTTTATGTCTTAACTGCTACTTGCTCATTGATGCTTCCATGTCTAATTGCTTCTTGTTAAATGTTGTTTCTCTATTGACGTTATTAATTGTTCCGTAGTTTCATTATATCACATTGTTGGTTTACGTTGGTTTATTGGTGCTTCATGGTACACTTTGGTTGGTCTCGCTGTGTAGTATTAACTGATGAAGTTTCATAATTGTAGTGATCTTCCGTTGTTTTGGTTTGAGGTATAAATTTTGTGGAGGATTTGAGTTAGCTTGTGAAATACTTGTTCTTATTTGGTGATTGGTACCGATTGTTTGGTGGGATCGGGTTGCGTGTCGCAACAAGGAGTAATAAGGGCGGATAGGTGAGATCGGGTTGCACATGCAACAGGAGGAATAAGGGTGATATATTGAGGAGTAATAAGGGTGGACTGGTGGGATCGGGTTGCACGCTGCAACAAGGAGTAATAAGGGTGAATGTTCATTTTGTTATTGATTATATGGTAGGATCGGGATGCACGCCGCATCATTTATTATTTTTGTATTCTTCTTCTGCTGAGATTCATTATTGTGGTGTTGAAACTCTCTTAACGATTGGTTATAGCTGGGTATTGGTAGAAAGACTGGGTTCCGCATTTATTTAATGCAAGTTTCCGTCCTATTTCATTCCGTATTTTCTTCTTGCTTTATTATAAACTGTTGCAGGATATATTGTTTATGCCCCTCCGGAGCCTCGTCACTACTTCGTCGAGGTTAGGCTCGACACTTACCAGTACATGGGATCGGTTGTACTGATACTGCACTCTACACTTTCTGTGCAGATTTTGGAGCTGGTAGTGGCTGATCGGGAGGTCGGTTGCTGATATTTCAGTCAGGAGACCTAAGGTAGTCCTGCAGGCGTCCGCAGGCCCTGGCGTCCCATCCTATATTCTATTTCTCTGTTTTATTTACTTTCGAGACAGATGTATTCTTTTCTTTCAGACCAGTATTTGTAGTAATCTGTAGAAAGTTCGTAAGTTGTGACACCAGTTTCTAGGTGGTAACTGTTTAGGTTTTTCTGTTAATAGTATAAAGATGATTAGTTAATTATGTACTTTCGCGTTTAATTCTATTAAATTAGCTTTGTTTAGTTTTAATTATAACAAGTAAAGGAAAAAGGTGATTATAACTCTAATGTTGGCTTGCTTAGCGAGTGCGACGTTAGGCGCCATCACGGTCCCGACGGAAGGAAATTCGGGTCGTGACAACATGCCTTTTGGATATAGCTACCAACTTGTCCTTGGTAGTTTTAGATTTGAAATTCTATTTATATATATTCCAAATAGATGTTGTATTATTTCATACCATCTTTGTAGATCTAGTATTAGTGGCTCGTGACCTGTACTACCAATTCTTGGGCTAATGTATAGAAGTTTAGTTATTTCACTTAATAAGTTCTTATTTATCTTCATTGGAATTGTGTAATTATTGTTTGGCTTACCTAGCGGGTTGGGTTAGGTGCTATCACAACTAGTGGATTTTAGATCGTGACAAGCTGGTATTAGAGCTCTAGGTTCGTAGGTTCTATGAGTCATGGGCAAGTGTCTAGTAGAGTCTTGCATATCGGTATGAAGACGTCCATACCTATCTTCGAGAGGCTACAGGGCATTTAGGAAAATTTCCCATCTTTCTTTCCTTATCTTGTAGCATTGATTCAGCTTGAAGCGTATCTCTTTGAAGTCCTTCCACTCACTTTTGTGTTATGTTGAGCGTCTGATTTGAGTTGTGCATATACGGCTTGTCACGGATAAGGTGCAAGGTGCATTCTGTGTGTTGTGGAGATAGGCTAATATGGAGGACTTGAGGCCAGGTTTAGACCGCAGCGTGGGCTCAGTGGTTTCAGTTGTGTGAATATGTGCTTTTGGACTTATATGTCCAGTAACATCCCTAGGAGTGGGATTAATGGCTAAGTGAGTGGGTTGGATAGCTATATGATGAGTATCACGTGACCGAGGAATGTGCTTAGATAGTTGGATGTGATGAGAAGAATTTTGCTTGGGTTGAGAAAGAATGATGGATGATTGATTTATGTGTTGATGTGTCGTGCAATCTTGAGTTTTAAGTGTTTTTGAGGGATCCTTTATGTTGTTCATTTGTGGAATGAAGTAGATTCTTATGTCTTGTTGACGAATTCAAATTCGAGAGGATTTAGCGATTGCATAGTGACGACCATGATGGGGTCATAGAGGGATGCCAGTGGAGGCTAAGTAGGTGGGTTATCTCCTGCGGGATGTTATGAGGTTGAGTAACCCCTATGATGTTTTTGTGAAGAGTTCCCTTTCTACCAACGGGGTGTGTATGTGTTGCAATTTGAGTTTGGATCACTTAAAGGAGTTTGCACGACTGTCACGAGGATGGATATGCTCTTAGCGGGTGATTTGAGGTATTTTATGATTTGTGCTACATGAGTTTGTGTAAGATTCAGTTGAATGACAATATGAAATTAGGGCGGTTATGGAGTAAGGGTATTGTGTGTTATCGAATTTTATGTTCTATGACTTCGAGCCAAGTGGGGGAGCCTGCTACCGACGATCAAATTGCATGGTAGTATGTTGTATAGGTTTCGGTCCGAGGCATATTTGAGGATAGTTATGACTTGCAGATGTTGGTTTTGAGGATGACTTGAGCAAGGAAATCTCTGGATGCATGATGTATTACACTTTATGAATGTATGGAAATCCTAGAATGATTACGTCTGTTATTCGTGTTGGATGAAATATGTTAAGGAAAAGGAGTCACTCGGTTGCGTTAAGGTGGGGTTACTTATTTAGGTGTTGGTGTGCTAATGGAGCAGCGGTTGCTCGACTCGTACTGGCAGTGCATTTGAGACTAGAGCATAGTGGATGACTTTCGAGAAGGATCCAATAAGTTCAAGATTCATATGTGGTATTTGAGGATTTTTTGAAGCTGTATATGGCTAAGATCTGAGATCTGCATTGGATGGTACCGAGACGTGCGGTATTTCCATATCATTATTGATTCAACATTTCATCATTTGAGAGGTTAAAAGAAATAGCATCAGATTCACAGAAGGTCTCTTTAGAGTGGGTATCTCGGTTGTGGTACTTTTGGGTGCTTAAGAGGGAATACAATGGCTTATGGGCTTTAGGGTGACGTGGTTTCATGCTAGGGTCCCTTTTGGTGAGCGTTGAGTTAAGGGTCGTAGTGTACTGGTAAGGAAAAATGTTTACTTGAAGGTAATTCGGAAGGAACTCGAAGAAACAGGTCAGGTGTGGTAGTGGTGTCGATCAACGTAGTAACAAAAATGATCGGTTATTTTGGTTCTTTTGGTGTAGTGAGTTTAGTAGGTGTGTTGTGGCAATGCTCTTAGGATTGGCGATCTGTGTGACTTCGTTGAGTTAGAGAGATTCAGTTCTGATGGCTTGGTTATGTGCAAATGGGTTTCGAAGAGTACTTGATGATTTCGACCAATGTTTGCGGCAGATGTTTTTGACATAATTGATGAGTATGTTGGATGTTGTGATTTTCTCTTAGATGCAGGATCAGGTGGAAGGTTTCTGGTTGATGAGGTGTCTATCCTTCTTGTGATTCAGAGTTGATAATGGGATTCTCGTATTTCCATATGACGACATGATAGATGAGGTGTGTCATATGAGATTGAGGTTTGCATGTACAAGGCTATGGTTCGGTCTTGAAGGGAAGGTCATGGGTTCTGGACAACGCGGACGGTTTCAGATGTTTAGAAGAAAGCCGGCACTATCTGGTATCACCCAAGAAGGGTGCATATTTCAGAAGGGGCACTGTGTTTTGACTTGCGGATGCATTATTCCTGTTACGGTACTCACCTGGTTGATTGGCTGTTAATGTTCAGATTTTTCTATGCGGCATGGAAGAATTATAGAGGTATTTCTCATGAGGTGATCGTGTATGAGGGATGTGTTAGTCATTCGAGTGTTGGAATTGTGATCGGATATGGTGATTCTTGTATTCTAGAGATTTGGAGACTAGGAGGGTTCTCAAAGACGGATTGTTCCTTGGTTGCGAACGGTGAAGGTATGTTAAGAGGTTGACGGTTGATTGTATATGTTATAGATAGGTTACTGCGGACTTTTCAGAGGTTATCTACCTATATTGGGACGATCATATTGATTTTGAGGCCACTAATAGGCCTAATGAGAATGTGTATTCTACATCAGGTCAAAATTTGGTTACTCAGCATAGCTACTGTTGAGAGGTGTGTCATTCGGTTAGAGTTGATCTTATTCGTGTATGATATGTTCCATGTGTTACTCTTCTATGCGACGATAGATTGTGAGACTGTTGATTACTTACACACATGATGCGGTTCTGTTTGGGCCTTGTGGTGAAATTTAAGCGAGAAGGCTCTTGGGTGTTGAATGGCTGATTGCGCCTTGGTTATGGTCTTTCTGTTTGTGTTATATTGTGCTATCCATTTCTCTATATTTATGATCACGCACTTCCCATGTTTGTTGTTGATATGTTCATGGTTGTTGATTGTGAGTATGGCTCGAGTATTCCATGTGGACTGGTGTTTGGATTGGGCCACACATCACAACGGAGTTATGTTAGGATTTGATCGTTGTGCTATTCCGTGTGTTTTTTCCTCCTCTATGAGACGGGTTCAAAACTTTGCGCCTTATGGTGGTAGCGATTCAGCTCGCGGAACGGTTCTCTCATTGATTTTCTTTCCAATATTAGGAGCATTCGAGTTGTTGCTTGTTTGGTTTGCATGGTATGTGACTCTAGGTAGTATTGGTGTGGCATGTCGGTTGAGCCTTTTGTACTGGATGAGATGGGATTTTGGACATGGAATGAGTGCTATCGGATTTGATTAAGGTATGTCTAGGTGAATAACATCATTAGTCAGCTCAGAGTTTTGCAACGGTTCTTATCGCACGAGAAAGCTCCATGACTTGTTGATCTGATGAGTGGTTATGAGTATCTGCATGTTTCTTTCTTCATTGGTAGTGTACGAAGGTTCAGAACAAGGTTCAGTTGATGTGAAGTTTGTTACCGGTACCGGGTTTGTCATTGAGTAGCTATTGCAGTCGAAAGCTATTGCTATGAGTATTTGAGTTATGTGGTATATCACGTGATTATGTATTGGAATGTGGATATGGATTGATACAACTTGTTCAGACTTATACAGTGTATAGAAGCGAGTCTTATGATGGATTCCGAATGTTGGAGGATTGATTCTAAGGTCCATCGACATAAGTTGAGGAGAGAATCTTCGGTTGGGTTGTGTTTTCAGACTTACATAGTTTGGGGTGACGTGGGATCACCCATGGGCATGTTAATGGTGAGTTGATTCAGTGATTTGATGGTTGTTTTACGACTTTTGGCACGTTCGAGGACGAACACATGTTTAAGTGGGGGAGAATGTAACTACTCGACCAGTCATTTTGAGCATTGACGTTCCGTTCGGTGGTTTGAGGTCTTGAGTAGCTTCATATGATGTATTACAACTTATGTGTATGGTCGGTTTTGGTCTTCGAGTTGTTCAGAATTGATTTGGGAGAATGATTCTCAATTAGGAAGCTTTAAGTTGAAAGAGTTAACCAAGTTTAACTTTTGTGCATTTGACCTTGGATCGGAGTTTTTATTGTCCCGTTAGGTCCGTATGGTGAGTTTGGACTTAGGCGTATGCTCAGATTTGCATTTGGATGTTTCTAGAAGGTTTTGGTACTATTTGGTGAAAGTTGACAATTTGAAGGTTTGGAATGTTCATAAGTTTGATCGGGAGTTGACTTTGATGATATCTTGTTTGGATTATTGTTTTGGAAGTTGTAATAGGTTTTTATGTCATTTGGAACTTGCGTGCAAAATTTGAGGTCATTCCGAGTTGATTTGATATTGTTCGGCACGAGTTTTGAAAGTTGAAAATTCAAAAGTTCATTAAGTTTGAATTGAGGTGCGATTCGAGGTTTTGATGTTGTTATGTGTAATTTGAGTCCTTGAGTAGGTTTGTGTTGTGTTTTGGGACTTGTTGGCATGTTCGGACATGGTCCCGAGTGGCTCGGGTGAGTTTCAAACGGGTTTCAGACCATTTTGGGCCATGTTAGTTACTGCTGGTTTCTGTTGGTTTTTTATGCTTCCTTCCTTCTTCGCGATTGCGAGGATGAAGCCGCGATCACGTAATGTTAGGAGCTGGTCTTCTTCGTGTTCGCCTCTGGGACTACGCATCCGCGTAGCGTTAAGCTAGGCTGGGCAGTCATGATAGGTTCTTTTTCGCGTTCGCGCAGGTGTGTCCGTGTTTGCGAAGGTCTGACAGGTTTGTTCATCGCGTTCGCGAGGGTAGTTTCACTAATGCGTAGTGTAAATTTTGGCAGTGTGATTTTGTGCATCGCGATCGCGAGGGTGCAACCATGATCGCGTAAGGTACCAATGGGTAGTGCATATAAGTACTCTATTTCGGACTTTTATCACATTGTTAGTTATAGAGCTCGGATTTGGGCGATTTTGGGGAGGATTTTTACCACATGAATTTCGGGTAAGTCTTTTTGACTCGGTATTGATTATATTACGTGATTTTATCTTCGATTTTGGCATTTGATTGATGATTCTAAATGAGAAATTGGGAGTTTTTGTCAAAACTTTCCTAAAGTGAATAATTGGATTTGAACAACGATTCAGAGTCGGATTTGAGTGAAATTAATATGGTTGGACTCGTATTCGAATGGGTTATTGGAATTTGATAAGTTTTATCGGGTTTTGGAGTGCGGCCGGGTTGACCTTTTGGTTGACTTTGAGTTTTTGGATTAAAGATCCGACCTTTATCGCTTGGGTTTGTTTCCTATGGCATTATTTGATGTTTTTGAGTTGCTTTTCGCTAGTTTTGAGCCGTTAGGAGGTTGATTCGTGCGAGATAGAATTTCTAAAGTATAGTTTGGCTTGCTCAATATTTGATTTGGCTTGTTCGAGATAAGTAACATATCTAAAACTTGAATTGAGGGTATTTATCCCTGATAACAGAGATATTTGAGATGTGTTGTGGGTGGCGCACGTGCTAGGTGATGGGTGTGTGTGTGCGCCGGGATATTCATGATCCGGGTAGTCCTTAGACTATTATATGCCTTGCTATCATGCTTTAATGATATCATGTTTTCTCTATTCTTATGACTACGTGGGTTATTATTCATGCTAGAAATCATGTCTAAGTTATCTGATTAATTGTTTGAGTCGTGATAAGGTTATCTTTGCCATGTTGAGCTATTTGCCTTAGTCGTAGTCATATTGTTCAGTCATGATAGTTACATCAGCATGTTATCTCTTTGTCTCTATGCAATTTCGATATGCTGTCTCACATTTTATTGGTGTCCTTGTACGTGACACGAGTTTGAGCTGTATTTGGGGCATATTGTGATATTTCGTGTTATATAATTAGATTATGTTATTTGTGAGATGTTGGCATATGGAGACTTGAGCGGATTGATGATTGATGAGGGCCATAGAGCTATGTTGGATCGGGTTGCACGGCGCAATGCTTATATTGATATTGAGGTAGAGAGTAAGCCATGGCCCACATTTGGCAAAATGTTACTGATTTTGAGGCTACGCGTGCACCAGGACCAACGATTGGGCTATGTGATTATGATCAGCACTTGGGCAGGATCCGCCTCTCCATATATACGTGCTTTGGTGAGGGGTATTTATGCCAGGCACCCGTATAGCGCTAAGTGTTATGTATGACGGTGAGGGCCTTGTGCCAGGCACCGTGAGCGCGCTAAGTGTGGTTGTTCTTGATGGTTTCACTGTGATGATATTGAGCTGATGTGTATATTTGACATGTAGGCATAAATATGTTGTTTCCTCATGCTAGATGGTAATATGACATTTGATGACTTGATTTGTTTATTTGAAATGTAGGCATGGAGATGTATTTTCCTTATGCTAAACGATATGTGGCATTTCATGACTTGACATGTATATTGAAATGTAGGCATAGAGATGTAGCTTCGTCATACTAGTTGGTAAATGAAAAGTCTTATCTGCTATTTGAAAAACACAGTTCTTTTGATAAACTAAATTGATTTTTAGTGGTAAGATTTGGACTTGGACTATTGTACTTGAAAACATGTCTACTTTCCCGTAACTGTGAACGAGTTGAGCATAATATCTCTTAAGTTATATACTTTAATGTCTTCATTGTATTGTTATGAATTGTTATTGTCTATTGCTGTTGGACTCTGATCATCTTCCGAGCTCGTCACTACTTTCAACCTGATGTTAGGTTTGTTACTTATTGAGTACATGGGGTCAGTTGTACTCATACTATAGTTCCGCACCTTGCGTGCAGATCTTAGAGCTGATGCTGTTGTGTATGGCGGGAGCTGGCATTAAAGATGTACCTACGTTCCAGTATAGCATTCACTTGTCCTTCCAAACAGATGTATTATTTCATGCCAGCTTTATAAATCTAGTCTTAGTAGCTCGTGATTTGTACTATCAATCCTTGGGCTAATGTAAAAAAGTTCAGTTATTTCACTTGTGAGTTCTTATTTATCTTCATTGGAATTGTGTAATTATTGTTAGGCTTACCTAGCGGGTTAAGTTAGGTGCCATCACGACTAGTGGATTTTGGGTCGTGACATTATATTTTCTTATTCTCTCAGTCTTATTTTCCATTATCGTTATTGTTTTATATTAGAAAAAGTGAAGTAAAATTGTTTATTAGAAACTCGAATTATTCTTTTATTTGCTTTAACCACAAAAACTATTTTTGGTTAAACAAATTGGTACATTGCTGGGAAATCCAATAATCTTTTCACTTTCCATTTAAATACTTTGTCTTTAGCAACAAATATGTCTAAAACTGATCAAATTACTCAACAAGGGGATGGACTAGGAGGGTCTACACTGTACAACTCACCCACACATTCTCCACAGCGTTCACGAGAAAACTCACCAATTAGATCTGCTAACCATAACAATTCGGACATGAGACCTATAAGTTCGAGCAATTTCGTCAACAAAGTATTTTCCAGAGTATTACATGAAAGGTTAGTTGGGCATCTTCCTAATATTATTTCCGATGAGCAAGCAGGCTTTGTTAAAGGGAGAAGTATAGTGGAGAATGTGTTATTAACACAAGAGATAATAACTGATATTCGTTTGCGCACAAAGGCAGGGCCCAATGTAGTTATTAAAATGGATATGATGAAGGCTTACGATCGATTATCTTGGTTATTTCTTACCAAGGTATTGAGAAAAATGGGTTTTCATGAGAGATTCATCGGATTGATTTATGGAATTGTTTCAAATAATTGGTATTCGGTGTTGATCAATGGGCAATCATATGGTTTTTTCAAATCTACGAGAGGAGTGAAACAAGGAGATCCTTTGTCGCCAGCTTTATTTATTTTGGCAGCGGAGGTATTGTCAAGAGGTTTAAATTCACTTCATATGAATTTATACTTCTGTGGTTTTAGGTTGCCTAAATGGAGTCCGAAAATAAGTCATCTTGCATATGCAGACGATACAATTATATTTTCTTCGTCAGATGCTACTTCTCTTCGATTGGTGATGGAAGTATTAAATGCTTATGAAGCAACATCGGGACAATTGGTTGATAAAACTAAATCTGCCATCTACATGCATCATTCTACGACGCTCAGGTGGTGAACAAAGTTGAAAGGATCACAGGCATTGCAAAGCAGGAATTTCCTTTCACGTATCTTGGTTGCCCAATATTTTATGCTAGGAGACGAATGGACTATTACCAAGGTTTAATTACTAAGGTAATGGATAAATTGCAATCTTGGAAGGGTAAATTATTGTCTATAGGGGGGAGGGTTGTTCTTATCTCACATGTACTACAAAGTATGCCAATTCACTTGCTTTCGTCGGTGAATCCTCCTCCATATGTGATAAATAGATTGCACAAAATATTTGCTCAATTTTTCTGGAGCAACACTGTTGGCAGCTCGAGCAGACATTGGGCTTCTTGGACAACACTATGTTTACCATGTGAGGAAGGTGGAGCAGGGTTTCGATCCTTACATGATGTTTCAAAAGCGTTGTTTTGCAAATTGTGGTGGAACCTTAGAACTAAACCTAGTTTATGGAGTTCCTTCGTGATATTGCAAAAAACTTAATCAAATTATGGTTCCTTGGAGGAATGGGTTGCATGTGTGGAGGAAGATGCTTGAGTGTAGAGATCTTACTTAACATCAAATCTTGTGGCATCCAAAAATGGGATCGTCATTGTTTTGGTTTGAAAATTGGACAGGTTTGGGTGCCCTAAATTTTGCTACTCCTCCAAACTTTGTTTGTGATGAATCCATTCAAAATATATATGATGTTGTCATTGAGGGGCAGTGGGATGAAGAAAAGATTAGAGAATTATTGCCGGAGGAATTTGCAACACATATACTACATAATATCAAACCTCCAGGAATGCAAGAGATACTAGACAAACCAGTTTGGATGCTTGAAACAAGTGGAGAATTCAATGTGAAATCGGCTTGGGAATATCTTAGAAGTAGGAAGGATCCTCGTAATGCATTCAAGATGATATGGGCAAAGGGATTGCCATTTAAAATATTCTTTTTTATGTGGAAAGTATGGAGAAACAAGCTGCCTCTAGATGATTTTTTTTAGGAGGTTATGATATTTAATGGCATCAAAATGTTGGTGTTGTACTAATCCAATGGAGGAAACCACACAGCATGTTTTCTTTACCTCGTATGCTGCCAGGACAGTATGGTCGTACTTCTTAAATAATGCAGGCATTGGTGTGGAGGGAATTACATTTCACCAGGCAATTGTGAAGTGTTGGACTGCCAAAGTAATACCAAAATTGCAACCTATTATGCAGGCTTTGCCGTCAATAATAGTTTGGGAATTATGGAAGAGGCGGAACAGTTATAAATATGGAGATTCGGTCACTATTAATCAAGTAATATACCAGATTTGTTCAACCACCCAAGCATTGATCAAATACAGAAAACCTGGGCTTAGTCACGTCCCTCACAAATGGCCAAAATAGATTGAGCTACTGTAGAATTATATGCCTAAGCTTAAGGTTACTAAGGTGTTATGGGAATATCCTAGTCCAGGTTGGGTTAAACCGAACACAGACGGGGCATCTAGAGGCAATCATGGGAGGAGTTCCATTGGATTTGTAATGAGGAATGAAGAGGGGGATGTACCGTATGCGTGTGGAAAAGAAGTCCAAGAAGGAACTAATACTGAAGCTATGGCAAGGGCCATACTTGAAGAACTGAGATATTGTATCCAGCATAATTATGTGCTTATAGAGTTGCACACAGACTCGATGATGATCAAAAATTCTGTGAATGGAGAATGGGCTGTCCCTTGGTGTGTGGCTGAGTATGTGGAGGAAATTAAAGAACTTATGGCACGATGCAATGTAATTGTGGCTCATACACTAGCTAATTATGCATTAGATTTTGGATTCATTGAGGCTCATGGATTCTGGGAGCTAGATATTCAAAGTAGGAGGATTGTGAATATGGATAAACTCCAATGCCCAAATCTAAGAATAAGAGTTGCGAGAAACTAGAAGGAGATGAGGTAACAAGGTGGAGTAGGGTGCTGCAGATTGGAATGAGGAATCTGGGGATCAAAAGGAGAAAGGAAATTCACTTTGGATGCTATGATCGAATCCTTATGGAGGAGGTCATAGTACACTGTTTTTTAACTAACTCTGTGTGTTGTTTTGCAGGGAACGATCCTGTCACCATGCTTCATTTTGTGATTGAAATTATATGGGTGGTATTAGCACATTGTGCTCATTCCCATGAAAGGATATCACAGATGAGCACAAGCATGGTAACTTGGATGATAATCTATGGGCATCTCTACTGGACGCATGAAGAATGCTATTGGGAATATGAAGTTTGTGGATTAGGGAAGGAGTTTTGGAGATGCAACATGATCAACATTCTGCTGCAGAATAATAGCATACGAGGCTGCTTTGTTTTGAAGATTTTAAAAATAAGAACTGGGGTGTTAGGGAGGGATTTTGAACTCTAGGATAATAGTCCAGTTTTGCAGAAAGGAAATCATTCAACAATGCTCACAGATAACATTTTCAAAACACACACAAAGGGGGGTCAAAAATGCAGCAAACAATTTTGGTGCACAATAGAAAACATTAGTGTGTATATGGACAATGAAGTGATGATGATCAGAAGGATACACAAGATGAATGGGCAAACAGAGGGTACAGGGAGCCAGGCAATAAACAAAAAGAAACACTTTGGAATTGGCAAGAAAAAATCATACATCTCTCATGATAAAATCCTAACGGAGGAGATCATGGGGATGATTTGTTTATCTAACATTGTGTTCTTTTTTGCAGGAGACATTACTGTAGCTATGACTTATTCATTAAGGAACTTCCTAATGGTGGTATCAGTACTTTGTACTCAATCCATTGAAAGGGATTTATGGATAAGCAAAAGCATAGCACTAGCTAAAGGAAGGGGCAATGCTACTGCCCAGTTTTTCTACAGGAATGATCAATCAAACACAAGGTTTTGGCTTTGGTTTATGGACAAAACAATTATGTTGAGAGGTGTATATTCAATGTAACATTACACATCAACATCCCGAGTATCAAACCTAGCTGAGACCTCAGATGGATACTCAAGGAACAAGCAAGAAAATGGAGTCAAAAACAGTATGTGCGAGCAGCAAGCATATGTGATGATCATCACGGAAACTTCAGCAAGCATGGCTTTTTGTTGGCCCAACTTTCAAGTGGTGGTATTAGTACTATGTACTCAGTCCACCGGAGGGCAAGCTAAGAAAGGCAGGAGTATGATCATGAATCATTCATGATTTGGACAAAGGCTGTTAATGTCCAGATTTTCAACATCAAGGAGGCCTCGTTCAGGCGGAGCTAGAAGGGTGAAGCATGAGGGTAATTCAATAGAGTCTTCACATGCAGTGAGTATGAGGTACATGATAGATACATCACAGGTTCAATCATGGAGCATAAGTGAAGCTTGGACGAGAAGAACCACAGAAAATTAGCAACGGGCAGCGTGCACAAACAGGAACATTACTGTAAAAATGCCCTTCCTTTGGCTCAACTCTCAAATGGTGGTATTAGTATTATGTACCATTTCCATTGAGAGGCAAGCTGGGGAAGGCATAAGCAGTACAAGGAGTATATCAGATGTTGCACAACTGAACATAGGGCAGTCGACTAGGCAACTTTGTCAATCTTTTTTGGAAGGAGCTGAACCAATCTGGGAATTGCTGTTAATGCGACATGGAAATAGGATTACAAGATAAGATTTTCACACAGGGACATCAACAAATAACAGTAGGATATCAGGCAAAATTGATCGCCAAAGCAGTGTAAAGCAAAGGTACGGGCCAGTGCTGTTTTTACAAAATATGGGCTATTTGGGTAAACATCAAACTAGTACAGGAATTTCACGCAAGAATGGGCTTCAGTTATATGGCTATGCGTGCAAGTGGCTAGTTTTTATTCAATTTTTAGACTTTATTATACAACTTAGTAATAGTCATTATGTAATATCAATTTTGGGCATCACATGCTCAAAATTGATAATAGAATTTATGTATTTCTCATTTTTTATAGTCTTACATTATGTAAGACAACATGCTACTCTGTTTTATTTTTTGTCTATATAAATAAAAACTAGCACTAGGCCCTGCCTAGTGGATTGCCAAAAAAAAACCATAACGCTAGGCAGCAAAATGAAGAACAATCAAGTTTACAAGATGACTTGAAATAATGTACTACAAATCGGTGACAATTTACGTGCTTTTATAGGTGGATTACCAAGTGTTTTTCAGGCTCCGCCACCAGTTAATAGAACTGTGGAAAATCCCAATTCAGGGCTTGAAAACTCTGGAAGCGGAGAAATTTCAAATAGTTCTGGAGCAGGTGGTTCAGCTACACCAATTAATTCTAATTTACAAATTCTTGTTCTAACCTTGGAGAAACAACTCAAGGAACAAAATAAGCAGATAGAGCAAATATCGGGAGTACCACCCGTAATCAAAGGAGTGAATATACACAAATATTCACAACAGCCATGGAAACCAAGTGCAACACCATTAACGATACCAAAAATTTTAGGATGCCCGATATTCCTAGGTACGAGGGGACTTCCGACCCATGAGATCATGTTACCGCATTTACCACAAGAGTCAAAGGCAATGACTTGACCAAGCAGGAAATTGAATCAGTGTTGATGAAATTTTTTGGTGAAACCCTTACAAATGGTGGACTAATGTGGTATTCTCTTTTACCTAAAAATTCAATTGACTCTTTGTTGAGATAGCAGATTCATTTATTAAAGAACATTTAGGATCTCAAAAAGTAGAAAAAAATGGAAGATATCTTCAAGGTAAAACAAGAAGTACATAATTGCTCAGAGAATTCGTGGATCGCTTCTAGCGAGAAAGGATATTGTTACCTCGCGTACCTGATAATTTGGAAGCAATAGCATTTGCGAGCAACCTGAATGAGAGAAGCTCAGAAGCCACGAGAAGATTGAAGGAGAGTTTGCGAGAGTTCCTAGTGACTACTTGGAATGATATTTATAATATGTACAACACAAAACTTCAAATAGAAGAAGATACGATATCCCAATCAAAGGTAGAGGATAGGTTCAATTCTAGTCGATTAAAACCAGAACGAAGGACCCGAAAATATAGGTACGAGCCTTACATAGGACCTGCAAGGATAGATCTTATGCCAAAATCGGAACAGACATGCTTTGATCAAAGATCACGACAGAAAGAAGCATGTTCCTCTTCTTGATTCGAAAAGGAACAGGATATGACAAGGAACAACAACCAAAATTCTCGATAAGAAATAGGTGATTATTACTTTAGTGTGAGTACTTCCGAATTAGTAGCAGTGTTAAGTGGCATGGGCGATAAGGTATGGTGACCCAAATAAATGAGATCCAATTCTAGCAAAAGAAGCCAGGAATTTTTGTGTGAGTTTCATAATAATCATGGGCAGGTAACGGTAGATTGCAGGCTCCTACAAGCGGAGGTTGATTATTTATTAAAAAAAGGTTATCTCACTAATTTATTTAGTGAGAAAGGTAAGCAGTCTTATATGAAGAACAAGGAAGAGTCATCAAAGCCCCCATCACCAAAGAGGACGGTTAACGTAATAACTGGGGGTGAGGAGGTCAATGGAGTAACATATACAACAACAAAAAGAACAACTAAAATATTAGTGACTCGTGGGAAGTGAATTCACCAAGTCTTAGAGGGAGAGAGCATAATATTCGGCGATGATGATGCAGATGGCTTGTTCATCCCTCACAATGATGCACTTGTAATTTCTTTACTTGTTCGTGATACCAATGTCAAACGGGTTTTGATTGATCCAGGTAGCTCAATGAATATTATATTACTACAAGTGGTCAACATAATTCAAGCAACTAATCATGTAATACCCAAGGCTCAGTCCTGGGTTCGACAATTCAAGTGTCATAACAAAGGGAGAAATCACGTTGTCCACATTTGCCGAATGAGTAGTGAAAGATACCAAATTCCAAGTGGTGGATGAAAAAATAGCTTACAACATGATTTTAGGGAGGCCATAGATTCATTATATGGATGTAGTAACAACTCTACATTAGGTTATCAAATTTCCATCACTATAGGAATTTATAAGATCAGGGGAGATCAACGAGCAGTGCGAGAAACCAATACAGTGAATGTAAAAGGTGGAACAACCAAACGCGGAGAAGAAAAATAACAATTACAGTGTCTAGATGAGGAAAATATGCTCTCTACCTCGATGTTAGATAAGGGAGACAAAACAAATATGGATCTAAGACTTGATGTGATCCGGGAACCAGAAGAGAATGGAACTATCAAAACAAATATACAAGAGCTCGAAGATGTAATCTTATTCACTCACCGACCCGAGAGAAAACTTTATATTAGGATAAACTTAAGCCCAGAGTTGAAAAGTAAGTTTATTGAATTTTTACGTACTAATGTTGATTGTTTTTCCTAGTCACACTTAGATTTGGTAGGAATTCCACCGGAGGTAATGACTCATAAATTAACTGAATATCCATTACACCCACCGATGAAACAAAAGAAGAGAAAGCAAGGAGATTTAAAAAATCAGGTAATTCAGGAAGAGGTAAGTAAACTCTTGAAAATTGGTTCAATTCGTGAGGTAAAATACCCTGACTGGTTAGCAAATACTGTTATAGTACCTAAGAAAAATGTTAAATGGCGAGTATGTGTAGAATATATTGATCTAAATAAGGTATGTACCAAAGATTCAGTTTCTTTACTACATATAGATCAACTAAGTGATTCTATTGCTGGACATGAGCTTTTAAGTTTTTAGATGTTTATTCTGGATATAATCAGATTAAAATAGATCCCGAGGACTCGAAAAAAACTTCTTTATTACAGACCGGGGGACTTATTATTATAAAGTCATGCCTTATGGTCTAAAGAATGATGGAGCTACGTATTAAATATTGGTGACTAACATGCTTCAAGAATATCTGAGGAAAGCCATGGAAGTCTACATTAAGGACATATTGATGAAATCACCTCAAACGGGAGATCATCTCAAGCTTTTGAATGAAACCTTTGCCATTCTTAGCAAGTATAATATGAAATTGAACCCGAAAAAATGCGTATTTGGAGTGGCATCCAATAAGTTTTGGGGTTTTCTTTTTCTAGTAGGGGATTGAGGTAAATCTTGCTCAAATTAAAGCAATTAAAGAAATACCTGATGTGCTCACAAGTAAAAAAGAAGTACAGAGACTAACCGAGAGAATAACAGTTTTGGAGAGATTTATATCGAAATCTTCAGAAAACTGCTTCAGAATTTTCTCATTGTTAAAAAAGCAAAATAAGTTTGAATGGACAGATGACTGCCAACAAGCATTGAGAGATTTGAATGCGTACCTTTCAAAACCTCTTTTGCTATTAGAGCAAGGTATGTAGAAAGATTACTTGTTTACTTAGTTGTATCTAAAGTTGCAGTAAGCCCAATATAAGTACGGGAAGAAAAAGGTATGCAATCTCATATATATTATGTTAGTAAGGCGTCACTAGAAACTGAAATAATATATCCACATTTAGAAAAATTAGCCCTGGCATTAATAATGGCATCAAGAAAATTACGACCTTATTTTCTAAGTCATCCTATATATGTCGGAACTAATTTTTCATTACGGAACATTTTGCATAAACATGAATTATCAAAAAGATTAGTCAAGTGAGCATTATAACTTAGTGAACCCACGATATTGTTTATCGGCACGAACTACCAAAATGTCACGTGTACTAGTAGTTTTTGTAGAAAATTTTAGTTCAATTTTACTTCGTGAAGCTAAAAATAAGGTTCGGGCATCAACCGAATCTAATCTAGGGACTTGGACACTATACATCGATGGCTCCTCAAATATAAAGGGAGCAGGTTTGGGTATTGTGTTAATATCACCTTCAGGGCAAACTATTAGACAAGTTGTAACGACCCGATCGGTCATTTTGATAATTTATGCCCCGATCCCCTGTTAACTGCTTCCCCCGTGTCTTTTTCTACTATTGTGATTTGCCGGGATGATTCGTTGTGAGTTTCGGACTGCTTTGGGACACTTAGTCCCTAAATGAGAGCTTAAGTCTTAGAATTTAGACCGTAGTCGGAACAGTGTGAACACGGCTCCGGAATGGAATTCCGTCAATTCCGTTAGCTCTATTGGGTGATTTTGGGCTCAGGGGCGTGTTCGGATTGTGTTTTTGAGGTCCGTAGCTCATTTAGGCTTGCAATGGCGAAAGTCAAAATTTTGGAGTTTCGGGCTGATAGTGGAATTTTTGATATCGGGGCCGGAATCCAATTCCGGAAGTTGGAGTAGGTCCATAGTATTGAATATGACTTGTGTGCAAAATTTGGGGCCAATTGGATGCGGTTTCGTCGGGTTCGACATCGGTTGTAGAATTTTGAAATTTTAATTTCATTAAGTTTGGATTGGAGGGTGATTCGTGATTTTAGCGTTGTTTGATGTGATTTGAAGGCTCTACTAAGTTCGTATGGTATTTTAGGATTGGTTGGTATGTTTGGTTGAGGTCCCGGGGGCCTCGGGTGTGTTTCAGGTGCTTAACAGATTGGTTTGGGACTTATGCCTTTGCTGAAGTTTGCTACACCAGTTGATTTCGCACCTGCGGATTATTGACCGTAGTTGCGGCGCCGCAGAAGCGGATATGGACCTTGGCAGTTGGGACCATAGGTGCGGCTGGGGGACCACAGAAGCGGCTCGCAGATGCGGCCCAGTGCCTGCAGATGCGGCCCCAGCCCAGTTAAGTTGCTTTCGCACCTGCGATGATATTTCCGTAGGTGCGGGACCGCAGATGCGGTCCAATGAGCGCAGAAGCAGAAATCACTGGGCAGAAAAGGGGATTTTTAGGGTTTGAAATTTCATGGCACAAAATTCAATTTGGAGCTCCGTGGAAGGCGATGTTACGAAGGATTTTGAAGGAGAGCTATTGGTAACTAATCCTAACTCGATTTTGATCCTATTACATTAATCTATTGTTGTATTCTTCATCTAATTAAAGAATTTGAGGGTGGAAGTTTGGAAAATGGGGGAAAAGTTCCCCAATCGAAAATCAGAGGTTTGAGTGGGAATTAGGAGTCGGTTTTGGATGATTTTTGTATGAGTGAACTCGTGAGCGAGTGGGTGTTTATAATTTGTGACTTTTACCCGATTCTGAGACGTGGGCCTGGGGAGGATTTTGGGCATTTTTCTATTTTCTTACCCTAGCTTTGATTTCATTAGCTAAACTAGTTGCTTGTAGATATATTTACGTTATGTAATTGATTTGATTAGATTTGGGCCACTCGGAGTTGGATACTCGTGGCAAGAGCGTAATTTCGGATTGATTTGAGTTTGTTTTAGGTAAGTGGCTTCCCTAACCTTGTGTGGGGGAACTCCCCTTAGGATTTGGTATTGTTGATATATGAATGCCGTGTACGTGAGGTGACGAGTACGTACACGGTCTATTTTTTGAAAAACCGCATTTTCATTAAGTAAATATCTATGTTTTCCTTAAATTGAGCAATACTAGTATATGTAGCCATCTCGTTTAGCTTAGGAAAGCATGATTACATGCCTTAACTGTCTTAACTGCCTTAATGCCTACCTGGACTCTGTGCAGCATGTTAGAGTAAGAATTTCCTGTTTCCTTTGATATGAACTTAATTAAAACTGTAGAAATCCTTGTTGAAACTGTTGTTTATGTTGAATGAGTTGTGTATTTACTTTGGGACTACGGAACAATATTCCGGGAGATCCCCCTGCATGTTTATGTTTGGAACTACGGGACGGTATCCCGGGAGATCCCCTGTACTGGATATTTACTTTGGGACTACAGAATGGTATTCCGGGAGATCCCCCTGCACATTTACGTTTGGGACTACGGGACGGTATCCCAGGAGATCCTCTGTTGCTATCTCTATGTACCTAGTTGTTGTTTTTCTGTGATTTCATATTTGTTGACTGCTAGTATTTTTCTTTACTACAATATTTCTTACTGTTTTATCTTATTATATGTATAAACCAGTAGGGCCCTGACCTGATCTCGTCACTACTCGGCCGAGGTTAGGCTTGGCACTTACTGGGTACCGCTGTGGTGTACTCATGCCCTTTCCTGCACATGTTTTTCATGTGCAGATCTAGGTCCATCGTACCGGCCTCATCACTAGTTGCAGTCGCTGCTGCCGGTTGGAGACTTTAAGTTACATCTGCCCGCGCCCGCAAATCCCCGGAGTCCCCCTCTATCCCCTTATGTTCATTTCTCTTTCTTTCTATAGAGATGATATATAGAACAATTAGAACATCTTAGTAGCTTGTGACTTGTGAGTTTCCGGGTTTTGGGTATTGTTCAGTACTTTTTCTGAAGTGATAACTGTATATGCCGAGTGGCATTTAGTTGCTTAATGGATAGTTGTGTTGCCAATAGTTATTATTCATGCTTTTGTTTTCATTTCTGCAATGTGTTAGGCTTACCTAGTCGTAGAGACTTGGTGCCGTCACGACTGTTCATGGAGGGAGGAATTTGGTCGTGACAAGTTCGTATCAGAGCTCTAGGTTCATAGGAGTCGTGAGTCACAAGCCGATTTATTAGAGTCTCGCGGATCGGTACGGAGACGTCTGTACTTATCTTCGAGAGGCTATGGAACTGTTAGGAAAATTCCACTTCATTTGATTCCTTGTCGTGCGAGATTATTGACTTCGAAATTTCTAAACTTCTGTCTTCTATTCTCTCACAGATAGTGAGGACACGTGCTACCGGAGATGACTAGGCACCCGCGTCCCCTGCTAGAGCCGGCAGAGGTCAGGGCCGGGGTAGTGGCCGAGGACGCGCACGTGGTGCAGCTAGAGCACTCGCGCGAGCTGCTATAGAGGAGCCACCAGCAGTTCCAGCCGGAGCCCAGGCGCCTGATACGCCTACTACTACTACTACTCCAGCTCTCCAAGAGACCCTTGCACAGTTCATGAACATGTACATCACTTTAGCTCAGGAAGGGTTGATTCCCCTTGCTGCAGCCACATCTCAGGCCAGGGGAGGAGTAGAGACTCCCGCCGCCCGCACCCCAGACCAGCGGGTTTAGGTTGATCAGATCCCAAAGGTTATACCGGTACGACCTATAGCCCCAGTTCAGCCCGAGGGCAGGGCAGCTGCTTCAGAGGAGGAGCAACGGAGACTTGTGAGGTACAAGAAGTACGATCCTCCTACATTTAGTGGTCTAGCATCAGATGATGCTCAGGCATTTCTGGAGTAGTGCCACCATATCCTCCGCAATATGGGCATAGCAGAGTCGAGTGGGCTTTCTTTCACCGCCTCACAGCTTCGAGGGAAAGCCTATCAGTGGTGGCATACTTTTGAGTTGGACATTCCGGCTAAGGTAGCTTCCCTTATATGGACCCAGTTCTCGGATATGTTTTTGAGGGAGTATGTCCCTCAGAGCCTCAGGGACGCATGACGCGTGGAGTTTGAGCATTTGCGCCAGGGTACTATGACTGTTTCGGATTATGCTGTCCGTTTCAGTGATTTGGCTAGACATACACCGACCATGGTTTCTACAATTCGTGAGAGAGTTCGCCGGTTTATTGAGGGGCTCATTCCCAGCATCAGGTCTAGCATGGCTCGGGAGATAGAGATGGATATCGCCTATCAGCAGGTGATGAGTATTGCTAGGAGAGTAGAGGGCATGCTTGCTCGGGATAGGGAGGAGAGAGAGGCCAAGAGGTCTCGAGAGTCGGGCCATTGTTCTGGTGCCCGTGCCCCAGCGGCAGTTCGTCATGGTAGGGGTTATGTGAGTCGCCCCATTCATTCAGCTCTTTCCAGCAGCTAGTGGTATTCCAGCTCCTCCTAGACCTCAGGAGCCTTATTATGCACCTCCAGTATCTAGTGCACCTCCTGCACAGGGTGCTTTCAGTAGTCAGTCCAGCGGACCTAGCCCGAGCCATTCACAGTCGCCACTCCCTCCCAGAGCTTGTTTTGAGTGTGACGACACACGCCATATGGTGAAGGATTGCCATAGACTTAGGAGGGGTGCGCCTTCACAGACTTCTCAGCCATAGCGTGCTCCACAGGGTTCCCAGGCTATGATCACAGCACCAGCTGCCACCCCACCTGCCCAACCAGCTAGTGGTGGAGGTCGGAGAGGTAGAGGTCGCCCTAGAGGGGGAGGCCAGGCCAGATACTATGCCCTTCCCTTCCCGTACAGAGGCTGTTAACTCCGATTATGTCATTACAGGTATTATTCCGGTCTGTCATGGAGATGCATCGGTTCTATTCGATCCAGGCTCCACTTATTCCTATGTGTCCTCTTATTTTGCCCCGCATTTGGGCGTATCTCGGGATTCTTTGAGTTCCCCTGTTTATGTTTCTACTCCTGTTGGAGATTCTCTTGTTGTGGACCACGTTTATCGGTCGTGTTTGACACTCTTAGTGGTTTTGAGACCAGAGCCGATTTATTATTGCTTAGCATGGTAGATTTTGATGTTATCTTGGGCATGGACTTGTATTCGCCCCATTATGTTATTCTCGATTGTCATGCCAAGACCATGACGATGGCTATGCCAGGTTTACCACGATTAAGTGGAGGGGTACTTTAGATTACACTCCCGATAGAGTTATTTCATTTCTTAAAGCTCAACGAATGGTTGAGAAGGCGTGTTACGCGTACCTAGCTTATGTGAGAGATGTCAGTATTGATACCCCTACAATTGATTCAATCCCAGTACTGCAGGATTTTGCTGATGTGTTTCTAGCTGATCTTCTAGGCATGCTGCCCGATAGAGATATTGATTTTGGCGTTGATTTGTTGATGGGCACTCAGCCCATCTCTATTCCTCCTTATCGTATGGCTCCTCCTGAGTTGAAGGAGTTGAAGGAACAATTATAGGAATTGCTTGATAAGGGCTTTATTTGGCCCAGTGTGTCACCTTGGGGTGCACCTGTCTTGTTTGTGAAGAAAAAGAATGGTTATATGCGTATGTGCATTGATTATCGCCAGTTGAACAAAGTTACAGTAAAGAATCGATACCCTTTGCCTCATATTGATAACATGTTTGATCAGTTACAAGGTGCTCGAGTGTTTTCTAAGATTGACTTGCGTTCACATTATCATCAGTTGAAGATTCGGGAGCCAGATATCTCGAAGACTGCTTTCAGGACTCGATATGGTCATTAAGAGTTCCTTGTTATATCATTTGGGCTGACCAATGCCCCAGCAGCATTTATGCATTTGATGCATAGTGTATTCCGGCCATATTTTGACTCGTTCATCATTATCTTTATTGATCATATTCTGGTGTACTCCCGGAGTTGGGAAGATCATGAGCAACCCCTAAGGATAGTGCTTTAGACCTTGAGAGAAAAGAAATTATAAGCGATGTTATCAAAATGTGAGTTCTGTTTGGATTCTGTGGCATTCTTGGGTCACGTGGTATCGAGTGAAGGGATCAAGGTGGATCCGAAGAAAGTGGAAGCAATGCAGAGTTTGCCCAGACCATCCTCAGCTATAGAGATCCGTAGTTTTCTTGGGTTGGGGGGTTATTACCGTCGATTTGTTGAGGGATTCTCATCTATTGCAGCACCTATGACCAGGCTGACCCAGAAGGGTGCTCCGTTCAGGTGGACGGAAGAGTGTGAGGAGAGTTTTCAGAAGCTCAAGACAACTTTGACTACAACCCAAGTATTGATGTTGCCTACAGGTTCGGGGTCTTATACAGTCTATTGTGATGCATCACGAATTGGCCTCGGCGCGATGTTGATGCAGGACCGTAGGGTAATTTCCTACGCTTCCAGATAATTGAAGGTGCATGAAAAGAACTATCCTGTCCACGACCTTGAGTTAGCTGCTATTGTTCATGCCTTGAAGATTTGGAGGCACTCATTGTACGGTGTCCCTTGTGAGATCTACAGTGATCTCTGGAGTTCGCAACATCTGTTCAAGCAGAAGGATCTTAATTTGCGTCGGAGGAGGTGATTAGAGTTGCTTAAGGATTATGATATCACTATTTTGTACCACCTGGGGAAGGCCAATGTGGTGGCCGATGCCTTGAGTCGCCGGGCAGAGAGTTTGAGGAGTTTGGCTTATCTACCAGCAGCAGAGAGGCCTATGGTGATGGATGTTCAGGCCAGCCAGCCAGTTTGTGAGATTGGATATTTTGGAGCCCAGTCAGGTCCTAGGTTGTATGGTTTCTTGGTCTTCCTTGTTTGATCATATCAGAGAGCGTCAGTATGATGACCCTCATCTACTTGTCCTCAAGGACAAGGTTTTACATGATGATGGTAGAGATGTGACCATTGGTGATGATGAGGTATTGAGGATGCAGGACCGGATATGTGTGCCCAATGTTGATGGGCTTCGGGAGTTGATTCTAGAGGAGGCCCACAGTTTGCGGTATTCCATCCATCCGGGTGCCGCAAAGATGAAACAGGATTTGAGGCAGCACTATTGGTAGAGGAGGATGAATAAAGATATAGTTGGGCTCGTAGGTCGGTGCCTCAATTGTCAGCAGGTGAAATATGAGTATCAGAGATCAGGTGGCTTGCTTCAGCAGATAGAGATTCCAGAGTGGAAGTGGGAGCGGATCACCATGGATTTCGTAGTTGGATTCCCACGGACTTTGAGGAAGTTTGATGCTATTTGGGTGATCGTGGATCGACTGACCAAGTCCGCGCACTTCATTCCTATGTGTACTACCTATTCTTCATAGCTGTTGGCTGAGATTTATATCCGAGAGATTGTTCGCCTATATGGTATTCTAGTTTCCATCATTTCAAATAGAGGTACTCAGTTTACATCACGGTTCTGGAGAGCCGTACAACATTAGTTGGGTACTCGGGTGGAGTTGAGCACAACATTTCACCCCCAGGCGGACGGACAGTCCGAGCGCACTATTCAGATTCTTGAGGATATGCTCCGTGCATGTGTGATGGAGTTTGGAGGTTCTTGGGATCAGTTCTTGCCACTTGGAGAGTTTGCCTACAACAACTGTTATCAGTCCAGCATTCAAATGGCACCGTAGGAGGCTCTGTATGGTAGGCGGTGTAGATCCCTGGTTGGGTCGTTCGAGCCGGGCGAGGCTAGATTATTGGGCATAGACTTGGTTCAGAATTCTTTGGAGAAGGTTAAGGTGATTTAGGATTGACTTCGCATAGCCCGGTCCAGACAGAAGAGTTATACGGATCGGAAGGTTCGCGATGTTTCATTTATGGTGGGAGAGCGAGTCTTGCTTCGGGTTTCGCCTATGAAGGGCGTTATGAGATTTGGAAAGAGGGGCAAGTTGACCCTAAGGTTTATTGGCACCTTTGAGGTGTTGTGGCGTGTTGGGAAGGTTGCTTATGAGCTTGCCTTACCTCCCAGCTTGGCAGGAGTTCATCCGGTATTTCATGTTTCGATGCTCCGGAGGTATCACAGCGATCCGTCTCGCGTGTTGGATTTCAGTTCAGTCGAGTTGGACAAGGAACTATCTTATGATGAGGAGCCAATGGCTATATTGGACAGGCAGGTTCGAAAGCTGAGGTCAAAGAGCATTGCATCAGTAAAGGTTCAGTGGCAGGTTCAACCGGTCGAGGAGGAGACTTGGGAGACCAAGCAGGATATGCGCAACTGTTATCCTCATCTTTTCACCACTTTATGTATGTCTCTATGCTCGTTCGAGGAAGAACGAATGTTTTAAGGGGGGGAGGATGTAACAACCCGGCCGGTCATTTTGAGAATTTATGCCCCGATCCCCTGTTAACTGCTTCCCCCGTGTCTTTTTCTGCTATTGTGATTTGCCGGGATGATTAGTTGTGAGTTTCAGAGTGTTTCGGGACACTTAGTCCCTAAATGAGAGCTTAAGTCTTAGAATTTGGATCGTAGTGGAAACAGTGTGAAGACGGCTCTGGAATGGAATTCCGACAATTTCGTTAGATCCGTTGGGTGATTTTGGGCTTAGGGGCGTGTCCGGATTGTGTTTTTGAGGTCTGTAGCTCATTTAGGCTTTAAATGGCGAAAGTCGAATTTTTGGAGTTTCTGGCGGATAGTGGAATTTTTGATATCGGGGTTGGAATTTGATTCCGGAAGTTGGAGTAGGTCTGTAGTGTTGAATATGACTTGCGTGCAAAATTTTTGGGGTCAATTGGACATGGTTTGGTTGGGTTTGGCATCGGTTGTAGAATTTTGAAATTTCAAGTTCATTAAGTTTGGATTGGAGGCTGATTCGTGATTTTAGCGATGTTTGATGTGATTTGAAGGCTCGACTAAGTTCGTATGGTGTTTTAGGATTGGTTGGTATGTTTGGTTGAGGTCCCAGGGGCCTTGGGTGTGTTTCAGGTGCTTAACGGATTGGTTTGGGACTTATGCCTTTGCTGAAGTTTGCTGCACCTATTGTTTTCTCACCTGCGTATTTTGGACCGCAGGTGCGGTGCCGCAGAACTGGATATGGACCTTGGTAGCTGGGACTGCAGTTGCAACTGGGGGACCGTAGAAGCGGGCTCGCAGATGCGGCCCCAGCCTAGTTAAGTGGCTTTCGCACCTGCGATGATTTTTCTGTAGGTGCGGGACCGCAGATGCGGTCCTATGAGCACAGAAGCGGAAATCACTAGGCAGAAAAGGGGATTCTGAGGGTTTGTAATTTCATAACACAAAATTCAATTTGGAGCTCGGTGGAAGGCGATTTTTTGAGGTCTTTTGAAGGATAGCTATTGGTAACTAATCCTAACTCGATTTTGATCATATTACATTAATCTATTGTTGTATTCTTCATCTAATTAAGGAATTTGAGGGTATGTTTGGAAAATGGGGGAAAAGTTCCCCAATCGAAAATCTGAGGTTTGAGTAGGATTTAGGCGTCAGTTTTGGATGATTTTTTTATGAGTGAACTCGTGAGTGAGTGGGTGTTCATAATTTGTGACTTTTACTCGATTCCGAGACATGGGCCGGAGGAGGATTTTTGGGCATTTTTCTATTTTCTTACCCTAGCTTTGATTTCATTAGCTAAATTAGTTGCTTGTAGCTATATTTACGTTATGTAATTGATTTGACTAGATTTGGGCCACTCGGAGTTGGATACTCGTGGAAAGAACGTGATTTCGGATTGATTTAAGCTTGGTTCGAGGTAAGTGGCTTTCCTAACCTTGTGTGGGGGAACTCCCCTTAGGATTTGGTATTGTTGATATATGAATGTCGTGTACGTGAGGTGACGAGTGCGTACACGGGCTATTTGTTGAAAAAGCCTGTTTTCATTAAGTAAATATCTATGTTTTCCTTAAATTGAGCAATACTAGTATATGTAGCCATCTTGTTTAGCTTAGGAAAGCATGTTTATGTGCCTTAACTGTCTTAACTGCCTACCTGGACTCTGTGCAGCATATTAGAGTAAGAATTTCCTGTTTCCTTTGATATGAACTTAATTAAAACTGTAGAACTCCTTGTTGAAACTGTTGTTTATGTTGAATGAGTTGTGTATTTACTTTGGGACTACGGAACTGTATTCTGGGAGATCCCCTTGTACTGGATATTTACTTTGGGATACGGAACGGTATTACGGGAGATCCCCCTGCACATTTACGTTTGGACTACGGGACGGTATCCCGGGAGATCCTCTGTACATTTACGTTTAGGACTACGGGACGGTATCCCGGGAGATCCCCTGCTGCTATCTCTATGTACTGAGTTGTTGTTTTTCTGTGATTTCATATTTGTTGACTGCTAGTATTTATCTTTACCGTGATATTTCTTACTGTTTTATCTTACTAATATATAGACCAGTAGGGCTCTGACATGATCTCGTCACTACTCGACCAAGGTTAGGCTTGGCACTTACTGGGTATCGCTGTGGTGTACTCATGCCCTTTCTTGCACATGTTTTTCGTGTGCATATCCATGTTCATCGTACCAGCCTCATCACTAGTTGCAGTTGCTGCTGCCTGTTGGAGACTTCAAGGTACATCTGCCCGCACCCGTAGATCCTCGGAGTCCCCTTCTATCCCCTTATGTTCATTTCTCTTTCTTTCTGTAGAGATGATGTATAGAACATTTAGAACATCTTAGTAGCTTGTGACTCACGAGTTTCCGAGTTTTGGGTATTGTTCGGTACTTTTTTTGAAGTGATAACTGTATATGCCGAGTGACATTTAGTTGCTTAATTGATAGTTGTGTTGCCAATAGTTAATATTCATGCCTTTGTTTTCATTTCTGAAATGTGTTAGGCTTACCAAGTCGTAGAGACTAGGTGCTGTCACGACAGTTCACGGAGGGAGGAATTGGGTCGTGACATAAGCGATAAAATATTACCCAATAACTAATAATGAAGCCGAGGCTGAGATAATGGTCGCAGGTCTGGAGGTTTCAAAATGTCACGAACCAAAACCCACTAGTCGTGATGGCACCTAACCCAACCCGCTAGGTAAGCCAACTAATAACTATCCAATTTCCATATTGCTAAAAAGTCAATTAAACTAAAAATTATATGGATCTATCACATTTCCCAAGAAATGGTAGTACAAATCATGAGCTTCTAAGAATAGAGTTTACAAAGCTGATATGAAAAGAATACATCTTCTGTATGAAAATTACATAAACAGAGTTTTAAAATCTAAGGCTACCGTGAACAAGAGGCAGTTACAATGGGGACGCAGGTACATCTTCCAATTTAGCTCCCATCGAACACAGCAACATCGACATCCGAAATCTGCACGCAATGTGCAGGAAGTGTAGTATGAGTACAACCGACCCCATGTACTCAAAAAGTAACAAACCTAACCTCAGGTTGAAAGCAGTGACGAGCTGGAACATAGGTCGGGTCCAACACAAATAAACAACAACAGTTCAATAATGTAAAGCATATAAACAAGGAAATAATCTCGGAGATAAAAATATTCAGCTTTTACTCAGTTTCCCGAAAATAGTTCCGCTTTTCAAGGATATCAATGAAAACCCAAATCCTTTATTGAAATCATCGAAATATCATGAGATAGTTTAAAAGCTGTAATTTTCCTGAAAGATCCTTTTCACAATTAGTAAATATGTTTCATTTCCTTTCCAAATAACAAGTGTGAAATACCACTCTATGCCCACATACCAATGTGTAAAACTCATGAATGATGTGATATTGTACGGCATGACAAAAAATGCGTCTCTATGCATGTATGCCATATATGCATGCCAATGCCATGTATCTCATAGATGAATCATGTACTCATACTCTTAGAGTACTCAACCTCACTGTATCACACTTTCCACTCATCATACTCAACCACTCGGTATTGTATATGGCCTATACGGCACAGGGAAGATCCATCTCGGAATATATACATCACTGACCATCAGTCACTCAGTACCGAGGAATGCCAATCCGGCCCCATGGAGAAGATCCATCTCCAGGTGTATAAATGCTTCGGATAAGATCCATGTCCAGGGAAGATCCATCTCTCAAAATAATCAACAACGCCCATTGTGGGTGTGCAGACTTCGGAGGGGTTTCTACGACCCAAGCACTATAACAAGCTAATCATGGCATAAATCAATCAGGCCCCCAGCCTTACTCAATATCAATAAAAAATACTGCGGCGTGCAGCCCGATCCCATAACTGTCACTCATAATCAGGCTCTCGGCCTCACTCCTTCATCAATCTCTCCACTCTCACCCACGGGCTCACAATGTCATGAAAACTGGCCCGGAACAATGATATGATGTATCAATAAGTAACAACTAAGACTAAGATATGATATGAATGCATGGAAGTGACTGAGTACGAAATATCAATGAATTTAATGAGATGACAGCATGAAACGACCACTATGGGTCCCAACAATATCAGCATAAATCCTAAACATGATATCTAGCGTGATGTACAGCCCAATTACTTTATCACATAGTGAAAAATGCAATTATCAACAAAGTGGTCCACTAAACAGTGCCCTAGAAACAACAGAGTCACAACTCACAGGGTGCACACCCGTCACCTAGCATGTGCGTCACCTCAACATCAATTACATAGCACAAAATTTGGGGTTTTATACCCTCAACACTAAGTTTAGAAGAGTTACTTATCTTAAACAAGCCGATTCCGACACCAGCAAGCCAAGTGATGCTCCAAGAATGCCATCACGCGTGTAGCAACCTCCGAATGGCTCAAAACTAGCTAAAACCAACTCAAATACATCAGATAAAGCCCGAGGAAGCAATTACAAATGACATAGATCGAATCCTAAGTCAAATCCCAAATCCGGCCAAAAATCACACCCGGGCCCACGCCTCGAAACTCGACATAACTCACAAAATCCGACAACCCATTCAATTACAAGTCCAACCATACTAGTTTCACTCAAATCCGACTCCAAATCGGTGTTCAAAACTTAAAAATTCACTATATGAAACTTTAGGCAAGAACCCCTAAATTTCACTTTGAAATCATCAATCAAATGCCAAAAACGAAGATGGATTCGTATATATAACCAAAATCGAGTAGAGAACACTTACCCCAATCCATATGGTGAAAATCGCCTCCAAAATCGCCCAAATCCGAGTTTCCCAACTCAAAATATGACCAAATGAACAAACCCTTATTTTATGTATTTTTCTGTCAGCTATTTTGCCTCGCTTCTCGTGCCAATCGATTCCAAAACTTGCTTTTGATGCCTCCAATGGATTTCTTGTGAAATTTTAGTCAAGTTAGGCTCTTGAATCACTCCATTGGACCTTATATTGAAGGAGATATGTTGGTTTCAATATTTGGAAATAGTGCAAGATTTTTAAATACGAACTCAGTGGCAATTTCGTAATTAATTTGAAAAATCCGGCAACCCAATTCTTAGTAAATGGCCATAAAATCCTCATACGAGATCCAAATTCGACAATTCTTTTTGATATGGCTCCATAATTACGATACAGATCTAATGCTTCAATAAAAACAAAAATCGGCTCATTTGCCTAATGTAGTACCATTTATGCATGAAGAAACGATGTCGAAACATAAAAAACGAGCGCAACACAACCCAAACCTATCCGAAACTCACCCGAGCCAGTGGGGACCCTGTTCAAACATACTAACAAGTCTCATATCATAACACGGAACTACTCGAGGCCTCAAAGCACACATAACAACATCGAAACGACGAATCACACCTTAATTCAAAATCAATGAACTTGAAGCTTCAAACTTCCACAACTGATGCCGAAACTTATCAAATCATGTCCGATTGACCTCAAATTTTTCACAAGTCACATTTGATATTTCAGACCTGCTCCAACTTCCAAAATCGTAATCGGACCCCGATATCGAAAAGTCCACTCCGGATCAAACTTTCCAAAAATCCAACTTTCGCCATTTCAAGCCAAATTCTACTACAGACCTCCAAATCACAATCCAGACGCACTCCTAAGGCCAGAATCTCCCAATGGAGCTAACGGAACCATCAAAAATCCAATCCGAGGTCAAATTCTAAAAAGTAAAACTTGGTCAATCCCTTTCAAATTTAAAGCTTCTAGCTGAGAATCATTTTTCCAAATCAATTCCGAATAACCTGAAAATCAAAACCGACGATCCACATAAGTCATAATACATCATACTGAGCTACTCATGCCCTTAAACAACCGAGCGAAGTGCAAATGCACAAAATTACTGGTCAGGTCGTTACACAAAAGAGATGGGGATTGACCAAATTAAAATCAAAAGCGATTCTTAGCTAGTGGTCAATCGAATGCAAGGGAACTCGTGGTTGAGAGATACGAATGCAACAATACTTGGAAAAGGTACGAGACTTGTTGAATTAATTCCGAGTGTAGAAAGCCATTCAAATTCCAAGAGAATAGAATGTGGAAGTAGATGCATTGGCAAACCTGATATCAGTAGCTGATATGACAAATTCTGAAAATACAATTGTGGTGCATTTATTTCATTTAGCACTCGATCAAACCAAAAGCGAGGTAAACTTTTATAACTTAACATGGGATTAGAGAAATGAATTCATGAATTATTTGCAGTATGGAACATTACCTGATGAGAAAAAGCAATCCCAACAGCTGTGAGTCCAAGCAGCTCGGTACTCTTTGATAGAAGGAAACGCATATCGAAAAATGTTCGCTGGACCTCTAGATAGATGCCTTGGGCCCTCACAAACTTATTATGTGATGCGAGAAGAACATGAAGGCTACTAGGTAACTCACGCAGCGTGGAAGATCATTGGTAAAAAAAATTGATAAGAGCAGGATATTATTGGTAAAAAATGGAAGATAAAGCGAAAGACTTCGTAACAAGGTACAATAAATGCCCACGGTATTGCCAATAACATGAATCAACCGGTGGAACTGCTCCATTTGGTGGTCACACTGTGGCTATTTATGAAATGGAGTATGGATATCGTAGGAAAGGTACGATTTTCATGCAGTTTAACTGACTATTTCTCTAAGTGGGTGGAAGCGCCTTCCTACAATATTTCAAGATTGGGGACTTCGTCCTTAGGAAGGTATTTCAGTCAACACACGTGGTGAATGCAGGGAAATCAGGTCCGAGCTGGGAAGGACCAAATCGAGTCTGAGGCATTGCTGGAAAAATGAGCATACTAGTTGAAGACCATGAACGGGAAAGTATTTCCTTCCAATTGGAATGCAATAAACTTGAAGAAATACTACTTGTGAGCAAGTACCCACGGTCAGGTATCTCTTAATTTATTATTTATTTATTCATATAAAACTTTTTTAGATGATGGGCACAAAGCTAACCCAAACTAGAAGATTACATTAGTCCCAGAAAGACCTGCAAAATATCTAATTATTCTCGGTCAAGTTTGCAATAATTCTGATGAAAAAGGTTAAGCAGTCTTCATACTTCAAACTCAAACACTGGGACTATAATGTGGAAGAAGCATTGACCAAATATCTCCAGAATTTAAAGAAATTTCAAAGAACAATTCTCAAGAAACTTGAAGAAGAAAAGTTTCAAGCTCGAAAATCAAATGGAAAGTTAAGAATTGAAGATAAAAAAAAACTCCCAAGAGCTATTAAATTAACTAACAAAAATAGTCACGAGATAGAACATCCCCAAAATCTACTTGTAATTCTGCCACAAGAAAGCAATTGTAAAAATGATATATGAGTATTTGTCTTGAAAGTTCAAATAAAACTTCTCAAATTACTTCATATGTTTACACCAACATAGATGAGACGTCATCTTCATTAATGTCGATTACATAAAGGGCCCCCTTTTACAGTTAAGACCGTATGAGTGTAGTCACGACATATTAAAGCATTCATTCTACTTGTAAGAATGCAATAAGAGAATCGAGAAATCAAAACGAGCAAAAAACAAGCATATATATAAAACATACTGAAAATTGATATTGATAATTTGTCAAAAGTCTTCAAAAGACAAACAAAAACTTCAATAAAAAAACTAAGAAGCATCTTGAGGAGGAAGGTTGTTGGTAGAAGAAGGATTAACTGGGGGACTTGAAGTTGACGACTGAGGATCCGCCTCCGCATCTTCCTTGCTTAAATCACCCTTGGAACTTTCATCCTCGGGTGCGGAAAAACTTTGACTTTGCTGAGTAGTTTCAATAGCTTCTTTAGCCTTGGCAAGTGCAACTTCGAGATCAAAAACTTCTTGGCTATCCTCGGTCAAAGTTTCAAAGCGAGTGCAGAGATAAGCCCAGCTAAAATCCAAAGTTAACTTATGCTCTAAAGCCTTATAATCCCTTTCTAACCTGTCAATTTCAACCCTCAAAGTTTTTTTTTGCCTTCAGTAGCATCATAGGAAACCTTCAAAAGTTAAGTGTAAACTCAAGGAATTTAACTTTACTGGAGGAGGCACGAAGATCTTCTTGAGCCTGGATAAACACTCGAACTAGTTCACCCGCATATACTTCTTTTTGATTCAGAAGTTCTTTCAAACCTCGAATCTCTTCGGTAGCCTTCTAATGTTATTTAGAAAAGGTAGCCTCCATCCTAGATTTGATCTGCATATGCTTTCACCACTGTTAATTCAACAGTGGCTAGCCTGATTTGTTGCTCCAAAGCCTCTTTATCACATGGCAGAACGTCTTTTTCCAATTGAAGACCCTCATCCAGTTTTCAGCTTCCATGCCTAACTCAAAAACCTGCTACTCGGTCCAAGCTAACCTTCTCATAAGCTCCGTGCCTGTTAAATATACATAAGAAAGTGAAGAAATGAAAGAAGTAGAAGTAAGGGAATATGCCTTAAGAGCAGAATGAATCAGGTCATTCATGAGGGTGATAGAGGAATATGAGTCTAGCTTCTCCCTCTCAAGAGGACCGATGAGTGGATTTTAGCTAGACAGCGGCCGGTCAGGCTTCATCAACAGGTTAACACCCTCAGGGACATCAATTGTAATTTTCTTCATTATACCCTTATTGAAAGGACCAGCTTCATCCTGGGAAGCAGCAGCAGGAGCAACAAGACTCATTGGATGAGTGGCAAGCAGTGGTTCTTCAGAAGCATAACCAAAGTCTTCGACACCTTCAAATCCTTGAGCAAAAAGCTTCTCAACTGGAACTGAAGGGGGGGGGGGGGGTTCAAAGTTTGTTCAGCAACCTCCTCCTCTAAAATCACTAGCGGGGTATCTTCGGGCTCATCAACCAAATGAAAAGGTACGAATTCTGAAGGCTGGGTTTGAGGGGCACTATGTTTATCTTCTAAAACAACTTGCCTCCTAGCTCGAGGCTTCTTCAAAAGTGAACTTTCTTTATCTTCCTTATCAAAAGCAAAAGGTTCTTTATTTTTCCTCTTCAAATATGACAAAGTCACTAGGCAGTGTTGACAGAAAGTCTAACTGTAGGAGCGAATTATGGACGAATACCATAGATTCAAAATCCTGAAATTCAAAAGGAAGGAATGTTAGAAAGAAAAAATGATAACAAAAATACACGTTGTAAAATAAAGGCAACATACCATGGGTTTTAACTTTCCATTCAAACTTATGGGAAAGAAACTTTCAGGTTCTCTATTCCAGAGGGGTAGTAGATAACATTAACTCAAATCCACAGAAGTTTGGGAGTTCACCAAAAACTTCCATTATTGCTAGAGATAACACATACGAGAGAATTAATATTCTAAGAGAGAAGGAAAGAAGGTAACATATAACATAAGTAAAAAAAACTTACGGTCAAAATTCCATTTTTCGGGAAAAGGCACGTTCTCTTCTCCCACAACTCACGAGTTGGGACAACCATGAACCGGCTATACCAATCCCTATCACGGTTATCATGAGGACCAATCAAGGCTCATTTGTTCCTTGACACGAGTGTAAAAATACTAGCACGAAAGAGCTTTGGAGAGTATAAGTGAAGAAGATGTTGAAAAGTAAAAGGGGCGAAAACTAAACTTGACAGCTAGTGAAGACATGCTACTGCCCTTCATACTATTGGGCCCATTTGCCCAAGACACACATTGAAATAACAATAAAATTCAAGAATCAAATGGATCGATAGGGGGTTGGAATCCAAGAGTAAGGGGATAGGTGTAGACAAATGAATAACCTTCATGATCAGTGGTTATACGGTCATCTACACCAAGAGCCACGATTGGAAAGCAAGATTCCAATAGCACTCTTTACGAACAAGAGGTAGAAGACCAGACTTTATAAGAGTGGGTAACAATGAACATGATTGCGACCTACTATTGAGGTAACCTCTTCGTTCCATACCTCACAATTAGAGATAATAGAGAACTCTTGTGGAACAATTTCAGAAACTTGCGGTTCAAGCAAAGATTTGTTGGCATCTCTAGTTTTAGAAGAATATATGCAAGTAGCAAAGGCTCTGGCTTTGTAAGAAGAGGCAGCTTTTGAAGAACTCTTTTTAGAAGAAGAGGTGTTTCTATTCACTATCAAACTAGGCTATGAAGCTTACCACCCCTACGTCTACTCCTAACCGGAGCTACTGTGGTAGGGAGGTCATCTACTATTATAGTACGATAAGGATTATAAGATGTAGAAGGATTTGAAGATTTAGAAGCAATTGTTAAGGAGAAGAAAGATGTACGCAGAGAGAAAATCACTAAGAAGGTTTGAGGAATAAGGAAATGACGAAAGAAAGTAGAAGAGGTTTTAGATGGCCGATGATTTGGTATTTATAAGGAAGAAATGTCATCATGAACCATCATCTTGGAACCGTCACATCGAACTGCAGAGTCATATGAGCCTAAAAAATCACTGCAAACTGTAGAGCCAATCATAATAAGACATATGTCTTAAGCATTAAATGGAAGAGACATAGGTCTCTTCACTTTTGTCACATCATCATGATCTCGAGAAGAGGTGAAAAAATATTCCCGCCATAAATAGACTCTCCATTTCCCGAATTTTGAGTTGAGAATACTCAGAAAGTAGGGGGATGTATTGGTGGAAAGTAAACTCACCACGTCGACCACTATTATGGTGACAGGTGTCATGAGAGTCGAAGCAATAAAGAAGAATGACATGCTAAGAAGATATGAGTAATACCCACGGATCGTCTACTAAGATACCGTGCCATTTAGATGAAAGGGAGAAAACCATGAATATGGAATGAATTAAGCTGAATCGCTGAATATGCGTGATTGGCTATTGTGAGCACGTAATTTTTTCCCTATATGAATTACTCCTATAAAATCCAAGGAAATAGATTTTTTCCAATTATTTGCCATTTTATAGGATTTTTGTAGGATTTTATTAATTGTTTGCATTTTTGTGCACGTTTAATTCCCATTAAAAATCATGAAAAATGCCAAAAAATACCATGCATTGCATTTAGGTTTTGTCTTTACATTTTTAGGATTAATTAGTTAGATATTTGTTTTATTAAAAATGAAAATCACAAAAAATGGCCCATTTTACATTTTTACCTTTTTAATTTTTAGATTATTGATTGAGTAATTTTTGTAATTATTGTAATTAGGTAATTAGTTTAATTTTGCAATTTAGATTAATTTAAGATTTTTAAATTTAGGTTTTTAATTAAAGAAAAAAGAAAAGAAAAAGAAAAACAAAAGAAAGAGGAATAAAAGAGAATTGGATAAAAGAAGGGGGGTTTGTGTTAATTTTATTGGGCCAAAGCCCAAACGTTTCAGCCAAAACCCGTCCAAAATCCGCCCCAAATCCATCCCAATACCCAATTACCTGGTCCAGGCCCCCGCTACAACCAAAACGACCCCGTTTCCCATGTCCTTGATCACAGCCGTTGGATCCTAGTGATCCAACAGTTCGGAACTAACCTCCCCCTAAGTATAAAACTGTCCAAATTAGAACCCCCCCCCCCATTCCAATCCCTCTCATTTCCGTCTCTCAACTTCAGAGATGAGAAACCCTAGCCGCCGCCCTAAAATCCCCGCTGTCTCCGCCGTATTCCGCCGTCGGAGATCGCCTCACGGCGGCGACCGGTCTCCAAACCACCCAAAAATTACACCAAACGCTCCTCACCTCCTCTTCTTTCCAAATCCCAGAACCAATTCCCTCGAATCCCTCTCAAATCCCTCCAATTTTAGATCTAAACTCAGAGTCCCAAAACCCTAATCCCTCCAAACTTCCCTAAATTGACACTGGGCAACCACTGTCCCTTCCCCTTCCCAAATCCATCATCAGTTCCCCCAAAAACACCCTCAAATTCCCCAAATTTTGAATCTAAAAATTGAAGAAAACCCCTAATTCTTTTAAGTTGACTCTTTGCCTTCCAGGGTTCAATACGACTCAAGACTCGTGTTAACCAAGAGTTCTCATTGAGAGCCCTTGATTAATACGAGTTTTGGGTTCGATTTTGAGAACCACGACCGCTTGGTTAGCCACTGCTCCTTCGCCTTTCTTGGTCGTAGATTGGATTCAGCCACCAAGCCTGTTCCGGTTAGCCAATATCTCACCATTTCTACTTTGGTTTTTGTTTTACTTGCTGCTTGACTCTTTGTTTAATTTTAACCAATCTGTTTGTCTATTTGTCTTAGTTATTTGTTTGTTCAGATTAGTAGTTTAGGTTTGTTCATTTAATTAATTTGGATTCTAGGATGTCTAGGTCAGGGTTTACCATAGCTTTCTGTTCTTCTTGTTGCCTTTTGTTTCTTTTACATTTTTTGATGTTCTAATTGCATGATTTAGATTTTAGGTTTTTTTTATGATTCAGTATGCTCCATGTCCAGTCCTTTTTTTAATTAATTGTAGTCCAGTTTGCCACTGATCGTTAAAATTAGAAGTTCATCCTATAGTTGAACCTTTCTGAGTTGTGTTAAGGGTCCGGATTTTCATCCTTTCAGCATGTGTTTATCGTTTGATCGGTTTTACTCATATCTACTTGCTTTGTGATGTTTGCCTTAGTTTGTAAATGGTTAGAAACTCATAGGGTCTTAATTGAACAAATAAAAACTTAAGGGGGGTAATTTTGGAGGTTAAAATGGGAATTTTCAGATAAGGTATCTAGAATGTTCTGGGGCATGGACAACTGGTGTTATTCTGCCAGTACAAGTTGCTGAAGCCAATTAGAAATGGCCAGTTGTCCAGCTGCTGCTAGAAAAGATGCTTTGTGAGGGGTGTTTTGGGAAAAAATAAGACTTTGAGCATCATTCTCTGCACCAAAATTCTGAAAACAGACCAGAGATCTCGACCCTAAATAAAAGTCCCCAAAAATTCCTGCACTTTTTAAGTTTTCTTCTAATTTTCACAAAAAATATTAGAAGGACTTCCTTGAAATTCCTGGGTTTTATCAAGGTTGAAACATGGTTTAAATGGTAGAAACTGTGTTGTTGCTGCTGGATTTCTGTTTCTGCTTTTTCATTCTTGCTGACTTCCAGGCTCGTTTTATTCTATTTTGTTGTATCCAGGTATCTTCATTGAGCCCTAAAATGACAAGTTGAAGCTTCAATATGTTTAAGTGGAACTGGATTTTTTTTCTAGATCTTGTCTTCTTTTGTTTAGCATCTAATATGTTAATTGGATTGGTAATTACTGTTTTCTAGTTGTGGTTAAGTATTAGCATTAACATTCTATTCCTCAGTAAGTTTCAAAGTTCAAATGTTCAGAGTTTAAGTTTGTATAGTGCTCTAGCTGTGATTTTCGGGACTGTGCAAAACTATGGTTTGTGAGGTTGCCATATGAGTTTGGGCAACTAAATATTTTCAGCATGCTTGCTATGAATTCTGTAAATACTCATGTTTAGATGACTAGAATTAGACAAGAATGAATCCATGTTAGTAAACCATAGGTTTTTGAAATCATGTTGATGGCTGGTTAAAGTCATGAATTCTGTTATGTTCTGATGATGAAATAAACTATGTATAGGCTGTTATAATATCAAGTGTTGTATCCTCAGTATAGTAATGTGATTTGGCATCAGAATATGTTTTTACATCTAGTTAAAATTTGCAAGTACTTGGGCTGTAATAGGGAAAAAGATTGGTTGAGCTTCGGATGAGGCTTGACATGGGCCCAAATCGAGGCGGCCCAGTCTCCAGCTGGGGCACTTCCGCCTAATGCTGATTGAACGTTTTTTTATATATTTTGTTTAATACATGGTTCAATCTTAAGATTTTCATGTAATGTAATTTGCTTCAAGTAACTGCGACAAGTTATACAACTAGGCTTTGTAGTTGGCCCAGTTATGTCCAAATGCCTCTTGCTGATTCTGTTTCCATTCTGGGCCTCATTTTGAGCCCAGTTTCCCTCTTGGGTCCTCTGGGTGTTTCTGAGCTTATCGCAAGCCTGGAATTTGCCCCCAAACAGTTTTTAAAAAAAAAATATAATACATCCATGTAGGTTTGTTTAGAGTAACTCTAGATAGAATTTAATTTAGACAAAATCCAAGCATCTTCAGGGGACTTTAGTAAGTATAATTCCTTAAAGAAAAATAGAGTGAGGTGTGCCATCCTAACTAAATCACCCATGGCCCTCACAAATATTGTAACTTAGCTATTAAAGATGAATATTCGTAGAAAAGCCTTTAGGCGCGATTTAATCTACTATTGTGATTGTGTACACGTTTGCGTGACATAATTACGATTCTAAAAAATAAAATCGGAGTATGCACTCGCGCAACTTCGACCAAACTTCTCTTAAGATTAATAAAGCATTACTAATTGTGGACACGTTCGCGTGACACGATTTTTGACGCGCCAAACAAATGAGTACACGTATGCGTGACCTGTTTTAAGATAATTTCTTAATTAAAAAGGCAAATGCACATAGGTTCTAAAATCAGTAATTAAATAATTTGATTAAGCCAAGTATGATCAGAGCGACCGTGCTAGAACCACGGAACTCGGGAGTGCCTAACACCTTCTCCCAGGTTAACAGAATTCCTTACCTGGATTTCTGTGTTTCGCAGACATTAAATCAGAGTCAAATCTCCTCGATTCGGGATTCTAAACCGGTGACTTGGGACACCATAAACTATCCTAAGTGGCGACTCTGATCTTAAATAATAATCCCGTTTAGGTTGTCACTTAGATTGGAAAAACTCCCTGATATCCCTTTTGGGGGTAGTGAAAAGGAGGTGTGACAGCTATTATTAGTTCAACCATTAAAATCACCCATGTAATGGGTAATTAATGTAATAAATAATAGTAACGGGCATGAATTAAATAGGAAAAGCAGTTATGAATTGTACCCTTATATAAATCCCCTCTCCATATCTTGTATCCTCATCGAGAAAACTACAAAGTTGTCACGACCCAAACCGAAGGGTCACCACGGGCACCCGATGCCTTACTCAACCGAGTACCAACATAACATATATTTCTTATCGTACTAACATTGGTAAATGGACCAACATGGACACAACTCATAATGTATAATTATAAGTGGGAAAACACTGTATCCATGAACCATCTTTCTTAAAACATGAATACATATGGGCCGTTAAGGCCTCTAATATACTGTAAAAAATGAACCCATATCTACAAAGCCTCTAAGAGTATTTGACATCAAATGGGACAGGGTACCATCCTACCAACAAGTCTGTAGCTAAATCTTCTTTTCGATCTGGTAGGAGGGGAAGGAGGACAAAGCTTTCGATTAAGCATTTGTGTGGGTCTAGCTGTGCTTTCTAAGGGCTTCTTTTTCTGACACGATGACTCATAGACTCGGCTGCACTCCAAATGAGGTGGAGTCTTACCAATCCTTCGATGAATGCTAACCTTGTCTACTATGAGGGCTCGTCAAACTGATTGTCACTACCTGCAGGCATGAATGCAGCGTCCCCAACAAAAGGACATTAGTACGAATGATGTACCGAGTATGTAAGGCACATAAATAAGTATATAAAAGACATGAAAGAAACATGGAGTAAATGACTTAATCTGTAAGTCTCGATAACTCTGTAAATCATGAAATACTTATAGTGTCATGCATATGCATATGAATGTCATATCGTGCATAGGTACAGGTGTTCATAACATCATCAAGCTTCTGAGGGCATCCCATCATATCATCTCAGCCACTGTGGGCAAAATCATCAACGTATACCAGCTGATCAGGTGGTGGTGCTTATATAACACCGTAACCTTTTCCTATATCCCATACATACATATATATATATATATATATATACGCGCGTATATAAAGCCATCTGGTCACGGGTCAGTGTACATGTATAAATGAACACAATGCATGAGAAGTACATCAATAAAATCTCTTGGAATGTCATAAGACCTTTATGCCTTTGAGTAATATCATGAAGCAAACCTTTTCAAGTTACGTATTTTTCTGAGACCCATGAACAGAAGACGTAATAATAAGACACATGGGAATTCAAGAACATAGACACCTCTAATACTTCTATGAATAGAGTCATTTATGGAAGTTGTGCATTTTCTCGTTTCGTTCGTGTCGTATAGATCATGCCAAAAGGAAAGAAGGGACAACCTTAACATACCTGAGCCGATTCTCTTGACAATCCCTCTAACACATGTCAATTTCAGCAAATCACGTAACGGAGTATCCAAGTAGGGAAAAATCCGTATGATATTCTTGAGAAAGATTGCACCGTACTCTCTTAGAATCACAATTCTTACGTTGTTAAGTAGTCTTGTATGAAATTTGTAGCAAATTATGTTGCTAACACTTTGAATGAGTTGCTGAAGCTTTCTTTGTCATTGTAGAGAATAAAAATGAATTTAGAGAGTTTTTCCAAGTCTTTGGGTGTGGGCCCCACTTATGTGGCTTAGTTGGCCAAAGGCTTCTCCAAATTTTGCTAGCTCTTATGTGAATTTAGGAGTCACATTTGAGCTTTTATTAAGACTCCTTGGCTGCCACGTTAGGAGCTTCTCAAATTTATCCAAAATAATTCACCCCTTTCCTCAATTAATTTATTAATCCTCCATTAATCCAATAGTCAACCAATTAGCCATATAATGAAGAATTATCTCAACTTACTTAAAATACTACTCACTTTTAACATACCCTATACACCTTACTATCATGGTCATGTAGTACCTTGTATGGTACTAGTCCATAAATACCGGATATTATGGCTCGGACCGTATTTTATCCCAAACCGACAACCTTCAACGATACTCATTTTCTTTGATCCGCTTACCCTCTCACCTTCACAAATTTACTTATCACTTGTTTGAAATAGCATAATACTAATAATCTCCAAATAATCTTGTCCTTGAGCTGATGTCAATTATCTTAACAAATTCAACGTAAAATACTACAGGGTGTAACATCATCGTAATATAATACTGCGGAGCGTAACATCAACGTAATACTGCGGAGCGTAACATCAACGTAATACTGCAGGGCAACATTATCATAACAAAATACTGCAGGGCGTAACATCATTGTAATATAATAGCGTAATATCTACGTAATAATGCGGAGCGTAACATCATTCCCCCCTTCGGAACATTCGTCCTCGAATGTTGATTGATGCACTTATCATTCTCGTAACCCATAGCTCGTGCAAATACTTCAATATTCTCTTTGCCATTTAGGCAACTATTCTTTGAATAAATCCAAAGGCCAGGGCATTCCCCCCTTTCAGCCTCTTTCTCACACCATAACTTGTAGTAGGAATCCTTCTAATCTCATAACTGTTGCTACCTTCTATCACGCAGGCTGTACGACTCTAACTTTGTATGTGCGCCTATGCGACGCTTTTCTCCTCTTTCCTCCAGATTTTAGCCAATCTCTAGGACTTACTTTGTGAACATATACAAAATTATGTCAAGCTGTCCCTCTGGGCGTCATTAGCTTACTACATCTAAGTAGGCCATACTATACCATAACTCTTACTTCGATTTATCGTTACTGAGGTCTGGGACCAAACTCCAGGTTAATCTCGTTGCTTATCCTTCTTTTAACGCTTCTTCATTACTGTTCATCTTAAGAATGATGGCCTAATCTCATCTTATACTTTGTAACTTTTATCCATGCATTGTTGATTCGCCTTAATGTTGATCTTAATTTACCACCGATACTCGACCTCTTATGTAACACTCCCGCTAGGGCCACATCTCATCGGGGAGCATCTGGAATAATTTCCATAATAGTATTTCATAGTATCCAATGCATTCACCTTATGGGGGGGGGGGTATTCTAATCCCATCCCATCCGTGAAACCTTTTTTTTTCTTTTTCAAATCATTATTGAATTGAAGGACCAAACGTCAAACTTTATCTGTCACAATTATACCCTCATTTTATTACCAGGGAAGCATTCCATCTCTTCTAAATGCTACTAGTCTTAGACTCCTTTGAGTTTATCAAGGCTATACTGAGCTTTATATAACTTAGAGAAACCATCAATCTCTCGTTTTCGTGGGCTTAATCTTGAGGACTTATCCATTCTTGTTACCTTCTCACTCGCCCTTTTTTATCCTTATTCCTGTCTTCCTAAAACCTTGTTGCTTTACCATACTTTAGCTTGCAACTTACACATATCTGTTTATACTACTTGCAACCTCCCTTCAACTTGCTTGCCCCATAGACTTCCTTATGTTATTCTGGAACATCAAGCGAGATATCACATCGTCTCTAACTCTTCTCTACTCTCTTAACTAGACCTCTTAGTACCTAGAAAGCATAGGCTAGAAAATATACCATTGACAATGCCGCTATCATTCCTGGATACTGAATCCCCGTGCTTCTAGCCTTCTATCCGAAGTATGGACTATTCACAACCTTCTGCATTTGAGTATCTCGTATGTTGTTCACCTTTACCTTACTTACCTTAAAATCTTGCGTCATATCTTCTATCTCTTTCATAACCTCCCTTCCACATTAGCTATGATTCACATCCACAAATTGAAGCTCTATTATAATATTACAATCCAGTGGGAGCTTTATACTGACTTCTTATGAAGCTGTTACTTTTCTAACTGGCTTTATTGTAGAGCCGTTATAGACTATGGTTGTTGTACTATCTCTCTTGTACCTCTGATATTAAGGGTGATCCTGTAATGTTCTCGATCACGATTTCTGTAATTTTCTAGGTCCAATAATCAGACTCCTGATTTACTTAGTTGATGTAACTCTTTAGTTTCCTCTTCCCTCTAATCAACCTTTATGTAGGCTTAAGCTATCTTCCGATGTGCGGCTCATGGTATTAGTTATTACTTTAGCCCTTCATGGACTCTATGGAATATCCAAGATACAATCTTCTAACAATTCAATCCTTTGTCTATGACCTGGACTCAATTCTTTCTTTTAACTTATACCGGAGTCTTCTACGACTGTATGATTGTCAACATATATGTATACTCCAAAATCGCAAGTGCATTCATAATGTAACTAACTCTGGATCATTGATTGAATAATTCCTTTCGTTCCTTCTCAGCTTTCTTTAAACGTAAGCTATTACTTTTCGTGGTCTTTTTGCCCCCTTGTCACGTGCATACTTAGCTTATCTTAGTTCCCACGCCTGCCGGAGTTTTCGTGTAACTCATATGACCTAGAATATTAGTTTTGATTTTACTTCCCGTTCATTAGCCATGGTAGGTGCCACTTTCTTTTGGAGTGCTTACAATGTTGTTGTGAGACTGTTGTTACACGACCATTTTGTCTTTAGGTTACTGTGCTTAGGTTGAAGCCTTCTTCCTTATTTTCTCAGCTAGTCTTTCATTGTAGTACTTAGGGAGGACCCTCTGACTCTTGTAAAGTTACAAGCTTGTTATATCGTTTACCCGACAGAATTTTTGATGTTCGTACTCACCTATAATTATCCTTAGTTACTTACCTCCACACTCATGTGCTTGTAGGATTGCTTCTGAACTAATATGTTGACTGTCTTCCCAGCGACATTCTATTTTATTTCCTTAACACTCAAACGGTACTTTTAACTACCCCAACTCCTATCTGAATATTTCTCAAGGATCACGATGTCATAACAGAGAGACTGAATTCAGTGTACTGGGTTTACTATGTTTATCTTGCACGATCTGTTGATTTATCTGTATCCTCTTGTCTAGCCATAACTAAGTCCTTCCTGAATCAACTACTAACTACTCGTTGTTCCATTCTCATATCAATATTTCGTGTAATCTTTTCTTGGGTCGTTTCCTTTGTATTAACTTACGTCCCGCACTGGCTCCTTACTTATCAATAACATCTCGGACAGGAACCCTTACTTCCTATCTTTGACGTCATGTTTGCATAATGTTCTTGAATCGTAGCATTTCTGTAGGATTCGAATAAGTGCAATCTCATTCCTTTCCTATTTTTTATCGCATTCCTCCTTTACCATTCCATAGTTACTAGAACCACTTAATTCTGACTCAATGCCACATCATTCCATATTCCCCCCTTTAGGGAAGTACTAAGATTTAGAGCTACGACGATCTACCTATAAATGTATTACCTCTTCATCCTTGGCGTCTTTTCACATCATCGATGACCCTTACTCGCCTTGCAGTAATCCTTCTGTACCAAGGATAATAAATTTCCTTACTCGCGAGGGTGATACTTAGTATAATTGGCACATACCGTCCCTTAAGATGAACATTGCTCACATTGCTTGCTTTAGGGAAGCGTCTTCCTGAATGACCATTCTCTGAATTTCTCATGAACCTTCTTCTGTTGTCCATTCTACTATTCAGCCCCTAATTCATGTTTAGTTTATCTTGTTCACCAACCCATACTGATTTCTATTACTCTGGGGGTCTAACTTTTCCTTCTGGTAGTCGCGTTGGAGTCACAAACTTATTTCTCAAAATGAGGATATGACTTTATGATCCATACTCTTTTGTTGTCTCAAGGTCTGTCACCTCTCATCTTTTCTTTCACTTGACTATAGACTCTATAATATTGTCATTCTTTTTATCTACCATTTTCATCCATGTATCACATCTTACTCATAATGCATCATTAACTCTTATCTTATTTCCTTGCTAAAATTTCTGTCTATCACTTTATTCTAAAAATTTCAACAGGATATTCTTTTGATTTTAGCTGCCCTTGCTCCATCTACTGGCTCTTCGGGTTGCCTAACATTTTTTCTCTACTAGGGACGGGTGTCGTACTAAGGTAATATTTATTCCTTCTAGGATTCTAGTGCCTATCTTTGTAGTACTCATGTCTAGCTGTACTATTTTAGAGTGCACCATCTGGATGTCTCATAAGGAGATCTATTAGCACATTTGCAACATCCTTCGGAAAGGTCAACTAACGCAAACAATCCATCCATCATTTTGGGTTACTCTAACCCCAGCCGAATCCTGATATCCCGTCCTTCTCTTAAACCATAACTATTAGCTCCTATAGGGCATAACTTAGACGGGTGTGGCCAATTGTACATACCTCTGTTACAATTGAAGGTAACTCAAAATGCTTATATTTCTCTGCCTGAACTGTAAATAATGATAATCTTTATTAACTGGGTGCCTCGTACCCTTCTTCACCTTACTTCTTTTACTTGTTGAAACTTGTACCTTCTGATTCTCTCGTTGTTTTTGACCATATGGCTGGATAGATATTCATGCCTTAGGGCTCCTTTTCCAGAAGCTCACATGTCTTAGTACATACACGATCTGTTGGAGACCTTATATTTACTCATCATAAGCATGATGCAAAATCGAGTTCCTCTGACTCAACTCTTCCACAGCCGCATTCAATACCTTACCAACTGTCTTTCTAGAAGTAGGCATCGTCGTATTATGAATAAGATAGAGTTTAGGAAATTGAGTTCTTACAACTGAGCTATACCACACGATCTAGAGTATGAAGAAAGAGTGACAGTCCTGAATGCCCTGTAGCCTCCTGCTTATAAGTGTGGTGTACAACATACCCATAAACAAGACTACTAGACACGGCTTGTAGACTCCTTAGGACAGAACTGCTCTGATACCACTTTTGTCACGACCCAAACCGAAGGGTCACGACATGCACCCGGTGCCTTACTCAACCGAGTACCAACGTAACATATATTACTTATCGTACTAACATTGGTAACTGATGTTTAGCTTAAAGTATATATATTTCTATGTATATCGCCTCATATTTTACTCTTGTTTCGTAAATTTGGGATGTTAAATGCGATGATTTATATTTATTTGAAGTGTTTTTGCTTGTAGGAATGATCCGGGAGCAAGTGGGGGCGAAACGTGCAAGATTTGAGCTAAAACGAACAAAACAAGAAAAAGAGGCCATTTGGGCGCCACAGCCAGCGCCTGGCGCCACCTGTGGCGCTGAAAACAGTGTTGAAAATATGGGGGCGCTGTGGAGGGCGCCTGGTGCCGAGATGGGCGCCAATGACGCGGATTTCGTCCTATTTTACCCGGGACACGGTTTATTCGGCCCTAGACCTATCCAACACGTATAAAAGGAAGACTAAGCCTAATTTTGAGTGGAGAGACGCACTTTGGAGGAAAAATACACACAAGAAACATCGAGGAGCAAGAACATCTCAGAATTCTTCATCTTTTCTAGTATTTTCAATTATTCAACACTTATGCAATTGTTTGATTACATCATGAGTGGCTAAACACCCATTGTTCTAGGGTTGTGATTTAGCCATGAATATTGTTGTTTGATATTAACTTGACCTTGATTATAATTCACCAATATATGGTTGTTTCTTCAATTCTGTGTTTAATTGCTTAATTGTCTGGCCAGCAGTTAGGTTCTATTTACTATCTATGCTATGCTTGGGAAAGCCGTGTTTAGATTAGAGAAGAATTGAAGAGAGCATGATCTTAACCCTTAGGGGGAACGGATTTGTGGTTAGGATAGGAATATACCTAGTCACCGTGCTTAATTAAATATCGTGACCTTGATGCGTTCTTAATAGATTGATTTCATAGGAATATAGGCATTAATCTATTGAGAATAGGTGAGTAGTACTTAGGGAGAAGGCTATGAGAGCATTTATCGATTAATTAGCAACGATGAGTGAATTATATGAAGGGGAGAGTTAATTAAAACACAATACGAATGGTGAATCGATCACAACCCTGGAATATTTGTCTCTACTGAATACACAACAATCAATTTGTTACTTGATAGTTTAGTTATTATTCAGAATCATAGTATCGTATAATCATATTATTGGACTTTGATTTTAGCTGTATTGAATAACAATTTTAGTGATTTAGTGAGTGGTTTACACAAGTCTCTGTGGGTTCGACACTCAACTTATCATTATATTACTTGTCGACCACGTATACTTGCGTGTGCGTTTGGGAGCAACAAGTTTTTGGCGCCGTTGACGGGGACTTGAATATTAACTACTTGCTAGTTTTTGCTTTAATTGTTTATTTCGTCGAATCTAACATTACTTGATTGTTGCTCAGATCTCAGGAACTTTGATTGAATGCATAGGGTCAGAAGCCAGGACCGACTTGAAGGCTTTGATCTTGAACATGAGAGGACATTTCACAGGAGGTTGAGGGAAGCAAGGGACACGAATAATATTCAGGCACTTGTTCAATTTCCTGTGGACATGGCAGAGGAGCAACACATGGCTGTTCAGGAGGTGGCGATGCCCAGCATTGCTAATGTCACCTCCAGTATCATGAAGCCCAGAATCACTGGGCACTTTGAGTTGAAACAGAGCATGATCCAACTACTTCATGCAAACGGGTAGTTTATGGGTCTTCCGCACGAGGATCCACAATAGCATATTCTGAACTTCTTGGAGATTAGTGATACTTATATCACTAACGGGGTCACTCCAGATTATGTGAGGCTCACACTTTTTCCATTCTCTCTGTTGGGCGAAGCTAAGTGATGGCTAAAGGCAGAACCAGCTAATTCCATTACATCATGGAATGACTTGGCGAGAAAATTCTGGCAAGGTTCTTCCCTCCAGGCAAAACTGCAAAGATCAGAAGTGAGATAGTTGCCTTCAAACAGAAAGCGGGAGAATCTTTATACTCAGCTTAGGAAAGGTTCAAGGGGCTACTTAGAGATTGTCCTCATCATAATCAGACGAATGAAGTGTTAGCTCACACTTTCACAGAAGGGCTACATTCTGAAACAAAGATTGTGGTAGATGCTGCAGTTGGGGGTCAAGTGTTAGAGAAAAGCTTTGACGAGATATATGCATTATTGAATAAATTCTCCAAGAGCAATCCGGATTGGCAAGGAGAGATGGGCAGACACACAGTGCAAAAGTCTGCAGGGGTTCTTAAGTTAGATGTCGTCTCAACATTATCAGCGCAGATTTCTACACTGGCCAACCAAGTCAATCAGATGACCTTAAGTATCAACAAGCAGCAAGTACAACCAGTACAACAGGTTCAAGTTTTTTGTGAAATATGTGGAGAGGGGCACACGAGCGACATATGCCCCGCTAACCCAGAGTCTGTCTGTTTTGTGGGTAATTCAAATAGGGGCCAACCAAACCAATATGGAAACACTTACAATCCCAACTGGAGGAACCACCCAAACTTCGCTTGGGGTGGAAACCAAGGTACTCAGAATCAATACAGGCCTCAAGCACCTCAACATCAATATAGACCACCTCAGGTTGAACAACAAGCGAATCCTACAAGTTACTTTGAAGACATGTTGAAAAAGTGATGGCTGAACAACAAGCCCTTGCCACAAAAATGAGAAATTTGGAGCGTCAAATGGGACAACTTGCCAGTGCTCAAAACACTAAACCAGCCGGAGCTCTTCCAAGTGACACTGAAGCGAATCCTAGGGCGGCCCTTAATGCCGTATCGTTGAGGAATGGGAGAAAACTAGAAGAAGTTCAGTCTAAAAAGAGGAAATAGGTGACTTTTAATGAGAGGCCAACCACTATAGAATAAACATCAGAAAAAGCTAAGGAGCCAGAGAAGCCAGCTGGAGAGGCGGTGGCTGATTAACCCCCATAATTGGTCACAAGGCCACCACCTCCATTCCCTCAAAGATTGCAGAAATTAAGAGATAATGCCGCATATAAAAAGTTTCTTGATATCTTGAAGCAGGTGCAAATTAATATTCCATTGGTTGACATCTTACAAGAAGTACCCAAATATGCAAAGTACATCAAGGACATTGTGGCAAATAAAAGGAGGCTAACTGAGTTCGAGACTGTGGCACTCACTGAGGAGTGCAGTTCAAGAATTCAGGGCAAGTTACCTCAGAAATTGAAGGATCCAGGTAGTTTCACTATCCAAATCTCGATTGGTAAAATTGCTGTTGGGCGAGCTTTATGTGATCTTGGAGCGAGCATCAATTTGATGCCGCTATCTGTGTTCAGACAGTTGGGGTTGGGTGAGCCATACCCAACAACAGTTATCTTACAGTTAGCTGATCGCTCCCTTGCTCATCCTGAGGGAGTGATTGAAGATGTGCTAGTTCAAGTGGGTTCCTTCATATTTCCTGCTGATTTCATTATCTTGGATTACGAGTCTGATCAGGAAGTCCCATTTATTTTGGGGTGTCCATTCTTAGCCACGGGCCGAGCTATTATCGATGTCTGCGAAGGAAGGATGACAATGAGAGTGGGTGATCGAGTGGAGGTCTTTAATGTTTATAGAGCACTCAAGTTACCAGCCCACTATGAAGAGTTATCCATGATCTCTGTGGTGGAGAGTGATACCACATCCTTAGTGCCCTATATGAGCCCTGTAGATCCTATTAAACGAGTATTCATTGGAGATGTAGAAAATAGTGAAGATGAGATGATGGGAGAAATTGAGCAAGTACTGGATATGTCCTGCAATTATGTCCAGGGGTTTAGAAAATTTGAAGAGTTGGACAGGCCTGTCACTCTGACCCTTTCCAGGCCATCTATTGAAGAAGCTCTGAAGCTAGAACTTAAGCCACTTCCAGCACATCTGCGCTATGCTTATTTGGGGAACTCTGAGACATTGCCCGTAATTATTTCGTCCAGCTTGACCAGCACTCAAGAAGAAAAATTGCTCAAAGTACTCCGCGAGCATAAAAAGGCCATTGGGTGGACTATAGCTGACATCAAGGGTATTAGTCCATCGTTTTGCATGCATAAAATCTTTTTAGAGGACGGACACCGCCCCAGTGTGGAGCAGCAAAGAAGATTAAATCCCATTATGAAAGAGGTGGTGAAAAAGGAAGTAATCAAGTTGCTCGATGCAGGTATCATTTTTCCTATTTCTGACAGCAACTGGGTAAGCCCGGTTCAATGTATGCCCAAAAAGGGAGGAATGACTGTAGTTGAGAATGAGAAGAATGAGCTAATTCCTACTCGCACTGTTACGAGATGGAGAGTTTGCATTGATTATAGAAGGCTCAACAAGGCAAATCGCAAGGACTACTTCCCACTTCCATTCATCGACCAAATGCTAGACAGGTTAGCCGGACATGAATATTATTGCTTCCTTGATGGTTATTCAGGATTCAATCAGATTGTCATATGCCCAGAGGATCAGGAGAAGACCACTTTTACTTGTCCTTATGGTACTTTTGCCTTCAAGCGAATGCCGTTTGGTCTTTGTAATGCACCAGCCACTTTCCAGAGGTGCATGATGGCTATTTTCACCGACATGGTGGAAAAATTTGTGGAAGTGTTTATGGATGATTTTTCAGTTTTTGGGTCTTCTTATGATGATTGCTTGAGGAATTTAAGCAAGGTGCTGGCCTATTGTGAAGAAACAAATCTGGTACTAAATTGGAAAAAGTGATATTTTATGGTACAAGAAGGCATCGTGTTGGGTCACAGAGTATCTAGGAGCGTCATTGAAGTTGATAAAACGACGGTGGAGGCGGTTGAAAAATTACCTCCACCTATTTCAGTGAAGGGTGTCCGGAGTTTCTTGGGACACGCGGGTTTCTATCGGCGCTTTATTAAATATTTTTCGAAAATTGCTACTCCTTTGTGCAGGCTGCTTGAAAAAGATGTAACTTTCAACTTTGATGATGCTTGCCTCAAGGCATTTGAAGAACTCAAGAAGAAGTTGGTGACTGCCCCCATTATTGTGGCACCTGATTGGTCCTTACCATTTGAACTTATGTGTGATGCGAGTGACCTTGCTATTGGGGCAATGCTAGGCCAGAGGAAGGACAAGGTGTTTTATTCATCTACTATGCGAGTAAGACTCTTGATGATGCACAGCTGAATTACACCGCCACTGAGAAAGAGTTGTTAGCTATTGTGTAGGCCTTTGAGAAATTTCGGGCATACTTAGTGGGAACGAAAGTTATAGTCCACAACGATCATGCAACAATCAGGTATCTGCTTACAAAAAAAGAATCTAAAGCTAGATTGATGCGCTGGGTTTTAATGCTGCAGGAGTTTGATGTAGAAATACGAGATCGAAAGGGGACAGAGAACCAAGTAGTTGACCACCTATCAAGGTTGGAAAATCACGATCACGTGGAGGAGGGTGGCCAAATTAAAGAATTATTTCCTGATGAGCAACTTTTTGCTATAACCCAAGACCCTCCCCCATGGTACGCAGACTATGTGAACTATCTTGTGAGTGGGGTACTTCCTCTGAAAATCCAATCTAAAGTTAGAAAGAGGTTTTTACATGATGTGAACTTCTACTTCTGGATGAGCCCTATTTGTACAAGCAATGTGCTGATCAGTTGATGAGGAGATGCATTCCTGAAAAAGAAGTAGAACTGGTGTTGTATGATTGTCACGCATCACCTTATGGGGGCCATCATGGAGGAGATAGAACAGTTGCAAAGGTGCTACAATCCGGTCTCTTTTGGCCGACTTTATTCAAGGATGCCCATGCATTCGTTAAGAAGTGTGACCAATGACAGAGAATGGGAACAATCACAAGGAGGCATGAGATGCCTTTAAATAACATTCTAGAAGTTGAGCTTTTTGATGTGTGGGGGATATATTTTATGGGGCCCTTTCCACTGTCCAGATGAAACAAATACATTTTGCTAGCAGTTGACTACGTGTCAAAATGGGTGGAGGCAATTGCTTTACCAACAAATGATGCCATGGTGGTAGCTGCTTTTGTGAAAAAGAATATTTTCTTGAGATTTGGGACTCCACGTGCGTTAATTAGTGATGACGGGATGCATTTTTGCAATCGATTGTTGAATAACCTTCTAGCGAAGTATGGATTTCGCCACAGAGTTGCTACAGCATATCATCCTCAAACAAGTGGGCAAGCTGAGGTGTCAAACAGAGAAATCAAGCAAATATTAAAGAAGACGGTGAGTGTGAATAGGAAGGATTGGGCTGTAAAGTTAGATGATGCCTTATGGGCGTATAAGACCGCATATAAAATGCCAATTGGAGCATCTCCTTACAAGCTGGTTTATGGGAAGGCATGTCACTTGCCCGTTGAACTGGAACACAAGGCATATTGGGCCATTAAGAAGCTGAACATGGACCTTGAGGTTGCAGGTGAGAAAAGACTTATGCAGTTGAATGAGTTAGATTAGTTCAGGCTGCACTCTTATGAAAATGCCAAGCTATATAAAGAAAAGACAAAAAGATGGCATGACAAGCATATCAAGCCACATCACTTCGAGCCAGGCCAACATGTATTATTATTCAATTCTAGGCTACGGTTGTTCCCTGGAAAGCTAAAATCGAGATGGTCAGGTCCGTTTGAGGTGGTGAGAGTCCCGCCTTATGGTGCAATCGAGCTGCGCGCTTTAAATGGTGAGAGGAAATTCTTGGTGAATGGTCATAGAGTCAAACACTATTGGGGAGGAATGATAAATCGTGAGAAGACCAAGGTTGTACTCGCTGATGAGTAAGCGAGACTCTGCATCGTGCTGCGACGTTAAATCAGGCGCTTATTGGGAGGCAACCCAATTTTTATTGCTTTCCTAGTTTAACTTCTTAATTTTTCTTTTAGAGTGGGTAGAATAGTGCATTTTCTTTAATGGTATAGAAATTTTAGATGTAATGGTGTAGGACGTGTAAATTGGGTATATACCAGGCTCGGGGGATCGGGATGTTTAGTCAAAAAAAAAAATTGCGGATAGCGCCCAGGCCAGCGCCCAGCGCTGCCTGGGGCGCCAAACCAGTATTGTCCAAAACCCAGGGCCAGGCAGGGCGCGAGGCGCCAAGCTGGGGAGTTCTAGGTAAGTTTTTTAATTTTTTTTATTTCGTTATTTGTTTATTTTTAACCATTACCCATTTAACCCAACCCAAATACCCATTTACACTAATACTAATACCCATACCCTTTTCCCAAACCCACCCAAACAAAAACATACCCCAATTCAAACCCTGAAGAAGCGAAAAAACGCGACTGCTTCTGCCCGCTCCCTCTCATCAACCTCACGAAAATTTCCATCAATTTCTTTCTCTCTCGCTCTCCTTCTCCAGTCTACAGGTATGTTCTTCTTCTCCTCTTCTATTTCTTGTTGTGTTTTAACTAGTAGATAAACATAATCCCACTCCCAAGAGCCCCATTTCCCAATATCTTTCCCTGTGAAATTCTTATGAAATTTTTTATGGTGGGTGACGTTGGTTGGTCGAAAATTGTGTGGTTCATGTATATACGGAGTAGTAAACTAGAATTCCCTCTACTTCATTGAAAATTGGGAGGGCCACCATGTTCCACCATTGTTGAATCGTAAGAACACACTTTATGCCCACATAGTGTTTGTTAAAATGCTTGAATGAGGATTTTTGGTGCACCGGTGAAGTCTGAGTAACCGGATGAAATTGTGTATGCATTCGGGCTAAGTGTGGGGTGTATAGGGATGCTATTACATGCCAAGGGATGTGGCTTTGTTGCGAAACATGTTCCTACACCATTGATCTTATATGTTGTATGTTGTAGAATCTTGTAAGTTTGACTAATTTAGTATAGCCTAGTAATTGTGAACGGTGCATACCATATGCCTCTTGCTTACCTTATTGTGAATTCGCGTTGCCATGATCAACCATTATTGTGTAGCATGGGGAAGTCTTGAGTACCCATAGCTTTAAGGTGCAACACTTGTACATGGTGGATGAACACTTTTGACATAGTGTCCATTGTGTCCTTTCGGTTTTAAGTGTGCGGTCATTTCATGACTTGCACGTCAACCTTAGGCATATTTCTTGAACCATTCTCACATTTATGCTTAATTGTGTTACAGGATACTATGGCTCGTGATGGCTCTAGCAAAGGCAAAGGCATTGGAAAGTCCCCTACCACTTCTCCTGCGCCCAAAAAGCGCAAGCAGGGAGAAAGCTCTTCACGGCAGTCCAAGGGAAAGCAGGTCG
>NW_017670786.1:176665-200115 GCF_001879085.1 Nicotiana attenuata
AGTCTCTGTGGGTTCGACACTCAACTTATCATTATATTACTTGTCGACCACGTATACTTGCGTGTGCATTTGGGAGCAACAGTAACTGGACCAACCTGGCCACAACTCGTAATGTATAACTATAAGTAGGAAAACTGTATCCATGAATCATCTTTCATAAAACATGAATACATATGGGCCGTCAAGACCTCTGACATACTGCACAAAATGAACCCTTGTCTACAAATCCTCTAAGAGTATTTGACATCAAATGGGACAGGGTACCGGTCTACCCATAAGTCTGTAGCAAATTCTGACACGATGGCTCATAGACTCAGCTGCACTCCGAATGAGGTGGAGTCTTACCGATCCTTCGCTGAATGCTAACCTCGTCTACTATGAGGGCTCTTCAAACTGATTATCTATACCTGCAAGCATGAATGCAGCATCCCCAACAAAAGGACATCAGTACGAATTATGTAGCGAGTATGTAAGGCACATAAATAAGTATATAAAAGACATGGGAGAAATATGGAGTAAATGACTTAACCTGTAAGTTTGGATAACTCTGTAAATCATGAAATACTTATAGTGTCATGCATATGCGTATGAATTTCATGTCGTGCATAGGTACATGTGTTCATAACATCATCAAGCTTGTGAGGGCATCCCATCATATCATCTCGGCCACTATGGGAAAAATCATCAACGTATACCAGCTGATCAGGTGGCGGTGCATATATAACGCTATAACCTTTTCCCATATCTCATAAACATATAATATATATATATATATATATATATATATATATATATATATATATATATACGCGTATATATCGCCATCTGGTCACGTGTTAGTGTATATGTATAAATGAATGCAATGCATGAGAAGTACGTCAATAAAATCTCTTGGAATGTCATAATACCATTATGTCTTTGAGTAATATCATGAAGCAAACTTTTTCAACTTACGTATTTTTCTGAGACCCATGAACAGAAGATGTAATAATAAGACACATGGGAATTCAAGAACATAGGCACCTCTAATACTTCGATGAATAGAGTCATTTATGGAAGTTGTGCATTTGCTCGTTTCGTTCGTGTCGTATAGATCATGCCAAAAGGAAAGAAGGGATAGCCATAACATAGCCGAGCCGATTCTCTTGACAATCCCTCTAACACACGTCAATTGCGACAAATCACGTAACGGAGGATAGAAGTAGGGAAAAATTCGTATGATATTCTTGAAAAAGATTTCACCATACTCTCTTAGTATCGCAATTCTCACGTTGGTAAGCAGTCTTGTATGCACTTTGTAGCAAATTATGTTGCTAACACTTTGAATGAGTTGCTGAAGATTTCTTTGTCATTGTATAGATTAAAATTGAATTTAGAGAGATTTTTCAAGTCTTTAGGTGTGGGCCCCACTTATGTGGCTTAGTTGGCCAAAGGCTTCTCCAAAGTTTGCCACCTCTTATGTGAATTTAAGAGTCACATTTGAGCTTTAATTAAGACTCCTTGGCTGTCACGTTAGGAGCTTCTCAGATTTATCCAAAATAATTTACCCCTTTTCTTAATTAACTTATTAATCCTCCATTAATCTAATAAATAACCAATTACCCACATAATTATAAATTATCTCAACCTACTTAAAATACTACTCACTTTTAACGTACCTTATACACCTTACTATCATAGTCATGTAGTACCTTGTATGGTATTACTCAATACATACCAGGTATTATGGTTTGGACCGTATTTTATCCCAGATCGACAACTTTCAATGAAACTCGTGTTCTTTGATCCGCTTACCCTCTCACCTTCATAAATTTACTTATCACTTGTTTGAAATAGCATAATACTTATAATCTTCAAATAATCTTGTCCTTGAATTGATGTCAATTATCTTACGACAAATTCAACGTACAATACAACATGGTGTAACATCATCGTAATATAATACTACGGAGCGTAACATCGACGTAATACTGCAGGGCGTAATATCATCGTAATATAATACTACAGGGCATAACATCATCGTAATATAATAATGCGGGGCGTAATATCGACGTAATACTGCGGGGTGTAACAAAAGTGATACTATCAATTGTCAAAATTATTATTGTTTTCTACCATTGGAAGATCTTGTTATTTCCTATTGGAAGAAAGCAACAATCATTAATAAGATTTATACGTCCTTATTCTCTCAGGAAAAGTGAAGTAAAATTGATTATTACAAACCCGAATTATTTTTTTATTTGCTTTGATCATAAAAAGTATTTTTTGGTTAAATAAAATTGAGCTTTAGAAGTTTGTCCAGGTCATTCAGATGATTCTGCCATTTTGTTGGCATTTCATACAAGGTTCCAATATTAGATTTACTGTTACTTTCAGATTTGGCTGGAGAGTTAGACATGATAAATAGATTTTAATGGTAAATAAGTAATTAAACTAGAATGTTCGTGAGGATTAGTTATCAAAGCTCGATGATGGGTACCAAACTATGGAATTTCACTAGTTAACTAAATATACATAGATAGCATTTAAAATATGAAGGAAATGCGATAAATGAACTATATTTTGTAGCATCCTAAATTTTTCGTTAAATTTGAAGGCGTGAAAGTACGCCAATAAATATTTAAAATGTCATTTTGCATGCCAAAGGTGACTACGGGCTTGTACAATATACCTCTGGACGTAGTGTCTGCGGTGTACTGAAAGTGATTTAGTATCTAAGGAGAATCATAGGGCCATACTAAGTTGGAAACAACACAAAAGACTAAAGTGCACAATGCCTAACTTTAAACGAGCGCTACTTCTAATGTATAAGGATTTAGGTTGTGGATAATATATCATTTAAATTCCTTTGAGTTCAGTTTCTTAAGCCACAAACAGTTCGTTATTTAGACATTCTTACTAAAAGTTATGCATATTTTACTGAAAGGTATTCTACAAAGTGCAAGCTGCACAGGATGAAGTACAACTCATATAAGCAGCTAGGCCTGTATAAACGCATCTCAAGCAACATTGTTTTGGGTGGAAATTTTAAGTTGGGGTTTTGATCTTGAGTTGGATATTACGCTTAAGAATTTTCTACTAATTAAGGTGAACTTTATTTTGGTATTTGAGTTTATATTACTCATCACACATGGATTGTAACACCATTCAATCCTTCCAAACACTATACAGTTGGTCTAATATTCTAAAAATACCAAAAATTTTAACCTTTTGATTTTCTAGAAAAAAGTTTCAAGAAGGTAATTCAACAACTCGAATTTATTTATTATAAGTAATCAAAAGTATTTATATCATTTGTTTCAAGTTTCAATATTTGGAAGGTTGAATTATGAAGCCCTAGTTTATGGCATGAATATTTTTGAGAAATTGGGGAAGAAGTATTCATGGGAGTTAAATTGCGAAGTTCAATGACCTAATGAACTTATTGAATTATTTGTTAGCTAAATTAGAGGTGAACAACTAAGAATTCTCTCAAATTGAATATTTTAGATTGCTGGAGGAGTATGTCTTTAAACGAAAAGAAATATAATAATATTGAAAATTGAGTTGTTATGGTTTGTTATTGACGAAAATGAGTTTTTGAATAAAGAGTAAACATGATCAACTAAGTTTTTCACCAAAATAGAAGAATTATGAAAATTATCAAAATTGAGTGTAAGAACATGACTCATTGAGTATTTGCATGTTGTCACATGATTTAAGACTTCATATAGATTCATATAGTATTTTTGTACTTGTGGGTATGGTTGGATCAGAGCTGAGGGCACGGGTGAATTTCAACACCTTGGAAGCAAATTTGAAAAAATTTCACAGTTGTAGCAGCTAACCTGTAGAATTATTTGGGCACACTCGTTACTAATGGGATCAAGACTTCCACCAAGAAATATAAGAGTTAGTGCGACCATGATTGCACCAGCAAAAAGCCAGCTAGTAATGCCCAATTGCAGCCAGTACTGCAAAATTTCAGCAATTACAAAATAGCCTTTTTGTTATTTAAATTTTATTCTTCAACCTTTGGAGACTTGGAGATCTTAGTTTTGAGTGATTTCAAGCAAGATTTTCATCCACAGGCTTGGGTTAAGTGACTCTAACAAAGTTTTTCATCCAGAGACTTGAGCACGTCCGCATCGTGATTTGGAGGTATGTGGTAGAATTTGACTTGAAATGGCAAAAGTTGGAATTTTGGAAAGTTTGACCGGGAGTGGACTTTTTGATATCGGGGTTGGATTCTGATTCCAGAAGTTGGAGCAGGTCCGTAATGTCAAATGTGACTTGTGTGCAAAATTTGAGGTCAATCGCACGTGATTTGATAGGTTTCGGCATCAGTTGTGGAAGTTGAAGTTTCAAAGTTCAATGATTTCAAATTTGAGGTGTGATTCCTCGTTTTGATGTTGTTATGTGTGTTTTGAGGCCTCGAGTAGGTACATGTGATGTTATATGACATATTGGTATGTTTGGATGTGACCTCGAGGGGCTCAGGTGAGTTTCGGACGGGTTTCAGAACATTTTCCTTCAAGATTTCACTGCTGTTTGCTGGTGTTTCAGACCTTTTTCGCGATCATGAAGATTGGTATGCGATCGCGTATAGTATCAGGGGAGTTGTCGTTTTTCCTTCATCGCGTTCGCGCCAGTAGCATCGCGTTCGCTAGCCTTTGTAAGGTATGGGCATCGTGTTCGCGCCCTCATGTATGCATTCGCGTAGGGCAGAGATGAGAAGCTGGGGCTGGGGAGTATCCCTTCGCGTTCATGAAGTAGCTTATGCGATCGCGTAAGGAGGAGCTGTTGTGAGTCGAGTTCGCGAGGACCATGCCGCAAACACGTAGAGTATTTTTGGCAGCTGGCATTTTTATTCATTGCGAACACGACGGTTGTCCCGCATTCGCGATAGAGGAGGCCTGGGCAGATTATAAAGTACTTTGTTTCGATGGTTTCGGCCATTTTTGCATTTTTTGAGCCATGGAGCTCGGATTGAGGCGATTCTTGAAGCGATTTTCACCATATGAATTGGGGTAAGTGTTCTCTACTCGGTCTTGGTTATACTTCATGAATCTATCTTCATTTTTAGCAATTGGTTGATGAATTGAAAGAGGAAATTGGGGGTTTTGGCCTAAAGTTTCATAATATGAATTTTCGAGTTTTGAACATCAAATTGGAGTGAAAATTGAGTGAAACTAGTGTGGTTGGACTCGTAATTGAATGGGTTGTCGGATTCTGTGAGTTTTATTGGGTTCCGAGGTGCGGGCCCGGGTGTGATTTTGGCCGGATTTGGGATTTGATTTTGGATTCGATCTTTATCATTTGTAATGGTTTCCTTGGGCTTTACCTGATGTATTTAAGCTGCCTTTGGCTAGTTTTTTGAGCCGTTCGGAGGTTGCTACGCGCGTGATGGCATTCTTGGAGCATTGCTTAGCTTGCTCGATGTCGGAATTGGCCTGTTTAAGATAAGTAACTCTTCTAAACTTAGTGTCGAGGGTATAAAACCCCGAATTACATGCTATGTGATTGATGTTGAGGTGGCGCACATGCTAGGTGACGGGCGTGCACCCTGTGAATTGTGACTCTGTTATTTCCAGGGCGCTGAATAGCGGCCCTATTTTGTTGATATATGCTAGATATCATGTTTAGGCTTTATGCTGATATTGTTGGGAACTATAGTAGTCGTTTCTTGCTATCATCTCATTGATTTCATCGATATTTTGTACTCAGCCACATTCATGCATTCATATCATATCTCAGTCTCAGTTGTTACTTATTAATACATCATATCATTGTTCCCGGTCTGTTTTTATGATATTGTGAGCCCGTGGGTGAGACTGGAGAGATTGATGACTGAGTGAGGCCGAGAGCCTAATTATGAGTGAGAGTTATGGGATCGGGCTGCACGCCGCAGCGGTTATATTAATTTATGCCATGATTGGCCTGTTATAGCGCTTGGGCTAAAGGAGCCCCTCCGAAGTCTGCACACCCCAGTAAGCGCGGTTGATTATATTCAGGGATGGATCTTCCTTTGGTATGGAGATGGATCTTCTCCATGAGGTTGGATTGGTCTGTTTCCGCGGTACTGGAGACTGATGGTCAGTGATGTATATATTCCAGGATGGATCTTCCCTGGGCCGTATGAGCCATATACAGTACCGAATATATATATATATATATATATACCTAGAGATGGATGTTCTCCATGGAGCCGGAATGGCCATTCCTCCGTACTGGGTGACTTATAGTCAGTGTTGTTTATGTTCCGGGATGGATTTCCCTGGGCCGTGTGGGCCATATACAGCACCGAGTGGTTGAGTATGATGAGTGGAAAGTGTGATACAGTGAGGTTCAGTACTCTGAGAGTGGGAGTACATAATTTGTCTCTGAGGTACATGGCATTGACTTGCCTATGTGACATACATGCATCGAGACACATTTTCCTCGTGTTGTACGGTATCACGTCATTCATGATATTTTTTTTCACATATTGATATGTGGTCATCAAGAGGTATCTCACACTTGCTATTTGGAAAGAAAATGTAACATCTTATTTATCGTGAAAAAGGAGTTTCTGAAAAAGAAATATAGTTTACAAACTATCTCATATTTCATGACATTTTTGGTAAAGAGTTTGGGTTTTCACTGATATTCTTGAAAGGCGGAAGTGTTTTTGGTAAAATATGAAAAGACTGAGCATTCTATCTCTGAGCTACTTCTTATGTACTTGCTTTACACTGTTATGAATTGCTATTGGTTATTGGTGTTGGACCCGACCTATGTTTTATCTTATCACTGCTTTCAACCTAAGGTTTGGTTTGTTACTTTTTGAGTGCATGGGGTCGGTTGTACTCATATTGCACTTCTTGCACATTACGTGCAGATCCCGGATGCCGATGTTGCTGCGTTCGATGGTTGCTGGATTAGAAGGCGTACTTGTGTTCCTGCTGTATGCTGCCTCTTGTTCACGGTAGCCTAGATTATAAAATTCTGTTTAAGTACTTTTCAAACAGAAGATGTATTTTCTTCACAACATCTTTGTAAACTCTATTCTTAGAAGCTCATGATCTGTACTACTAGTCCTTGGGAAATGTTTAAGATTTAGATAGTTTCGTTGTTTAATTATTTATTAAGTTAAATGGAAATGGAAAATTGTTAATTGGCTTACCTAGCGGGTTAGGGTTAGGTGCCATCACGATTGGTGGATTTTGGATCGTGACAGATTGGTATCAGAGCTCTAGGTACATAGGTACAAGTCATTAGTAAGTGTCTAATTGAGTCTTGCAGATCAGTATGATGACATCCATATCTATCTTGGAGAGGCTACAACGCATTTAGGATATACTTCCTATCTTTCATTCCTTATCGTGCGACATTGATTCAGCTTGAAGCGTAATCCTTTGAATTCCTTCCACGCATTCGTATGCACACAGGAGCGCTCGATAGCAGCTGTGCATCGATGACTTGTGATTCCCTGGATGAGGTGCGAGATGTGATTTTAGTGTGTTTATGACGGGCCAGTCTGGAGGACTTGAGATCGGGTTTGACTGTAGTTTGAGCACAGAGGTGTAGATTTGTGTGAGCACATGCTTTTGGACTTATATGTCCTGTAGTGTCCCTATTGGTGGAGTTTGTGGCTGGATGGCTACGTGATGAGCATGATGTGACTCCGAGATGTGTTCATATGGGCTAAATTTGACAAGAAGAGTTTTCTTGTAATGTAAATAGGACTATATGGTGCTTGATTTCCATCTTGATTTGATGTATAGCCCCGAGTTATGGGTGTGTTGAAGGATCTTTTCATGTTGTTTAGTTGAGGAGTGAAGTAGATTTCATGTCGTGAGGTTATTTCAGACTTAGGAAGATCAAGTGATTACGTAATGTTTATGACCATGGAAGGGTATAGAGAGAGGTCGGCTTGAAGCAAAGCAGGTGGGTTCTCTCCTGCGGGGTGTCCTGAGGTTGTGTGATCCCTATGTTGTGTTGTAGCGAGTTCTCTTTTACCAGTGAAATATACGTGCTGCAATTTGAGTTTGGGTCGCTTATGAGAGTGGGCTTGACTGTTATAAGGGTGAATGCGAGATTTGCAGATGGTTTGTGTTGCATGAACTTATGGAGGATTTAGTTGAATCTCACTATGGCATTATGGCAGTAATAGAGTGTGGACATTGTGAGCTATTGAGTGTTTTGATCTATGAATTTGAGCCAAGTGGGGGAGTCTGCTATTGATAAGTTGATTGCACGGTTATGTGATGTATTGATTTCAGTTTGAGGAATACTGGTGGATCAGTTATGGCTTACAGAGGTTGAGATCGAGGATGACTCGAGTAAAGGAAATTTTTTATAAGGGTTGTGTTATGCTTTATGAGTATGAATCACAGAATGATCGGAGTTGTTATTGGTGAAGGATGTAAAGTGCGTGGAGCAGAAACTGATCTGGTTGCATTAAGGTAGGGTCACTTCCCTGGGTGTTAGAGTGCTAATGGGGCACAAGCCGTTGGGCCCTTTTGATCAGTCTAATTGAGATTTGAGTAGAGTGGATGACTCTCAATAATGGTTCTAGTGAATTCAAGATCTAAATTAAAATTTTTGCGAATTTGTATATGGCTAGAATCGGAGGGTTACATTGGATGGTGTCGAGACTCGCAGTATTTTTATATCATTATTGATTCTACATTCCATATTAGGAAGGTAAGATAAATAGGTTTAAATTCACAGAAGGTCTCTTCAGAGTGGGTATCTCAGTTGTGGTACTTTTGGGGTGATTAAGAGAGCATTCAACTTCTTATGAGCCTTAGGGCGGTGTGATTTTTTGCTAAAGTTCGTGGGGCAAGTTTTGGTTAAGGATAGTAGTGTATTAGCAAGGAAAGATATCAATTTGAAGGTAATTCAGAAGGAACTCGGAGGAATAGGACAGCTTGGTAGTAGGTTGGATCGGCATGGTAATGGATATGATCGGTTCTTTGGGTACTGATGATGTGGTGGGTTTCTACAGGTGTTTCGTGGCGATGCTCTTGGGTTATTGGTGACCTGCATAGCTTGGTTGAGTAGAGGGATTCAATCCTGCGGTTTGGTTTTGTGCAAGTGGGATTCAGAGAGTTCTTGATGGTTTCTACCACGGTTAGAGATGTATATTTCCTACTAGCGTGGGGAGCATGTGATGTATAGTGATTTTCTCCTAGATCGGATCAAATGGAAAGTTCCTAGCTAAATAAGTATGCAGTTGCTTGTGACTCGGAGTGGATTATGAAGTTCTTGTATCTATCATAAGATGGCATGGTATATGCGTTGTGTTGTGTAGGATCGAGATTTGGCATGTGCAAGGTTACGGTTTAGTTTTGAAAAGAAGTTCATAAATTCTTAGGCAGCATAGACGGTTTCAGATGACTAGGTAAATGGCATTACTGTTTGGTATGGCGTGAGGAGAGTATACATTTCAGAAGTGACAATGTGTTTGATTTATGGATACATCATTGGTATTGCGGCATTCTCTTGTTTGATCGACTACTGGTGTTCAAATTTTGCTTGGTCGCACAGAAGAATTATAGAAGTATTCCTCGTGGGATGATCGTGTAGTGGAGAAGTGTTAGACATTCAGGCGGTGGAGTTGAGATCACATATGGTGATTCGTGTGTTCTATGGATTTGGAGACTGGAAGTTCTCATGAGTAGATTGTTTCGTGGTTGTGGACTGTGAAAATGTAGCTAAGGTTATTCAGAGGATAGTATGTGTTGCGATTTAGTCATTGTGGACCTTAGAAGGGCTATTTATCAATGGTGGGTGACCAGAGTTGATTTGGGGTGCATCGGTAGGCCTAATATGGATGTGAGTTCTGCAGTCGGATTTGTTGACTCCGAAATGCTATTGTTAAGGGATGTGCCATTCAGTTGTTGCTGAGCTTATTCGTGTTCTGAAAGGATCTGTGAGTTATCCTTCTATGTTACGAGGAGTTGTGAATCGTTGGTTATATGCACACATGGTGCGGTTCTATTTGGGCTTATAGCGGAAATTTGAGCCAGATAAGTATTTAGGTATTGCGTGATTGATTGCGCGTTGGCTATGTTCTTTCCGGATGGTGGCATTGTGTTATTTGCTCTCCCTGGTTATGGTAATGCACTTTGGGTGCTTGATGTCGAATTTTGAGTGGTTATAGATTTTGAGCAGGGTGGCTTGAGGTATATAATATGGAGCAGCGTTTGGACGGGGTCACGCTTTGTAGGGGAGTCATGTAGAGGTATGGCCCTTTGTGTTAGATTCGTGAGTTTTGGGTTTGCGGTGTGTGATGAGTTCTTAGCATTGTTTTGTGGTGATACCAGTTGAGCTTGCGAGACGGTTCTCTTGCCGGATGTCATTTTCCATGTTTGAGTACATTTGGAATGTTGCTTATAGTGAACAGATTGCACCGGTTGTGGCTTTAGATTGCATTGATATATCATCACTAGAGTGGTCGTGTTGGATGAGATGAGGTCATTGGGCATAGAATGGGTGCTATCATATCTGATTGCGGTATATTTGGAAGGATATTGATGCTGATCGGCTTAGAAATTTGCTCCTATCGAATGAGAGGGAGTTCCACAACTTGTTGATCTGGTGAATGGTTATGAGTTTCTGCGTGTTTCTTTCATCGTTGGCAGTATATGAAGGTGTTAGAATGAGGCTCTATTTGATAAGAGGTTTATTACCGGCATTGGGTTGTTTTGAGCAGCTACTATGATTATAAATTATCCCTATGAGTGTTTGAATTATGTGGTATATCATGTGATTTCATCTTGGGTTACAGATATGGCTTGATACAACTTGTTCAGACTTATACTGTGTGTAGATGCGAGACTCTGATTTCGTGGAAAATTTCGGGTGTGAAAAATATGGTTCTAAGGCTTATGGGTTAGTTTGGATAAAGAAATTTCAGTCATTTTGTGTTATCAGACCTATATGGGATAGGCAAACGTGGGATCACCCCCAGGTATGTGCATAGTAAGGTTACACGGCGATTTGATGGCTTTTGGAACATCTCTTAGCACGTTCGCGGACGAATGTACGTTTAACTGGGAGAGGATGTAACGACCCGATCGGTCGTTTTGAGCATTTGCACTTTCCTCGGAAGTTTTCGGGCATGAGTAGCTTTGTATGATGTATTATGACTTATGTGAATCATCGGTTTGGGTTTTCAAGTTATTCAGGGTTGATTTGGAAGAATGACTCTCACCTAGAAGCTTTAAATTTGAAAGGTTTGACCAAGTTTTGACTTTGTAGTATTTGAACTCGGATTGGATTTTTGATTGTTCCGTTAGCTCCTTTAGGTATTTTGGACTTAGGAGCGCGTCCGGATCGTGATATGGAGGTCCGTGGTAGAATTTGGCTTGAAATGGCGAAAGTTGGATTTTTTTGAAAAGTTTGACCGGGAGTGGACTTTTTGATATCGGGGTTGGATTCCGATTCCGGAAGTTGGAATAGGTCCGTAATATCAAATGTGACTTGTGTGAAAAATTTGAGGTTAACCGGACGTGATTTGATAGGTTTCGGCATCAGTTGTGGAAATTGAAGTTTCAAAGTTCAATGATTTCGAATTTGAGGTGTGATTTGTCGTTTCGATGTTGTTATGTGTGTTTTGAGGCCTCAATTAGGTCTGTGTGATGTTATGTAACGTGATGGTATGTTTGGATGTGGTCCCGAGGGGCTCGGTGAGTTTCGGACGGGTTTCGGAGCATTTTCCTTCATGATTTCGCTGCTGTTTGCTAGTGTTTCAGACCTTCTTCACGATCGCAAAGATTGGTACGCGATCGTGTAGAATACAGGGGAGTTGGCCTTTTTTCCTTCATCACGTTCACGCTGGTAGCATCGCGTTTGCGCCCTTACGTATGGGTTCCCATAGGGCAGAGATGAGAAGCTGGGGCTGTGGAGTATCCCTTCGCGTTCGCGAAGTAGCTTATGTGATCGCGTAAGGAGGAGCTGTTGTGAGTCGCGTTCGCGAGAGCCATTCCGCGAACGCGTAGAGCATTTTTGGCAACTGGTATTTTTATTCATCGGGAACGCGATGGTTGTCTCGCGTTCGCGAAAGAGGAGGCCTGGGCAGATTATAAAGTACTCGATTTCGAGGGTTTCAGCCATTTTTGCATTTTTGGAGCTATGGAGCTCGGATTGATGCGATTCTTGAAGCGATTTTCACCATATGAATTGGGGTAAGTGTTCTCTGGTTTTGGTTATATTTCATGAATCTATCTTCATTTTTAGCAATTGGTTGATGAATTGAAAGAGGAAATTGGGGGGTTTTGGCCTAAAGTTTCATAATATGAATTTTTGAGTTTCGAACATCGAATTGGAGTCGGAATTGAATGAAACTAGTATGGTTGGACTCGTAATTGAATGGATTGTCGAATTTTCTGAGTTTTGTCGGGTTCCGAGGTGCGGGCCCGGGTGTGATTTTGGCCGGATTCGGGATTTGATTTTGAATTCAATCTTTATCATTTGTAATGGTTTTCTTGGGCTTTAACTGATGTATTTAAGCTGCCTTTGGCTAGTTTTGAGTCGTTCGGAGGTCTTTATGCGCGTTATGGCATCTTGGAGCATCGCTTGGCTTGATCGGTGTCAAAATTGGCTTGTTTAAGATAAGTAACTCTTCTAAACTTTATGCTGAGGGTATAAAACCCCGAATTACGTGCTATGTGATTGATGTTGAGGTGGCGCACATGCTTGGTGACAGGCGTGTGGACGTGCACCCTGTGAATTGTGACTCTGTTGTTTCCAGGGAAATGAATAGCTGCCATATTTTATTGATATCTGTATTTTCACCATGTGATAAAATAAATGAGCTGTACATCATGCTAGATATCATGTTTAGGCTTTATGCTGATATTGTTGGGACCCATAGTGGTCGTTTCTCGCTGTCATCTCATTGATTTCATCGATATTTCATACTCAGTCACATTCATGCATTCATATCATATCTCAGTCTCAGTTGTTACTTATTGTCACACCTCCTTTTTACCACCCGATGGGTACATAAGGGAGTTTTTCCAATCAAAGTGACATTATTCGAAATGAGATTATTTTATTTAATTTTTTCAGAGTCGCCACTTGGGATAGTTTATTTTTGGTGTCCCAAGTCACCGGTTTATTTTAAAATCCCAAATTGAGAAAATTTCGACTTTACTTTATAAGTCTGCGAACCAGAAATTCTAGATAAGGAATTCTGTTAACCCGGGAGAAGGTGTTAGGCACTCCCGGGTTCCGTGGTTCTAGCACAGTCGCTTAAACTATTAATAATTGGCCTATTATCTGATTTACATGTTTTAAACCTATTGTGTATTTTTAAACTTTATAACTGCTTTTAAATAATTATTGTTACATTTTGCAAATTATGTCACGTGAACCGTACCCACAATCTACAACATGTTTAATTTTTAAAGATTACATTGTGACCGGGTCACATAAATGTACCCCCGCATTTTAGTAATTAGGCATCACAACTACGTCATGGGAACCATACCCGTAGGTATGGCAATTATTTAATTAACGCGCCTGAAGCAAACTACGAAAATTCAAAGCAATTTCTATACTAATGTTTTTTATTTATGTGAGGGCCATAGACTATAGGATTTTGTTTGCGTATGGCACACCTCAAATTATTTTCTAAAAGAATTAGCTCTTGATCTAATTTTGTGAGGGCCATGTATTATAGGTTTTGTTTGGGCATGGCACACCTCAAATTATTTTAAGAAAAGGTTTATATATATCTTTTAAAGGGCAAACTAAAGGTGCTCCTATTTTATCTAATTTAAAACTAGGTATCACAACCACGTCACGGGAACCGTACCCGCAATTGTAATAATTAAATGCGTGCCTAAAACAACTACGGATGTTTAAAAAGGTATTTTTCTATACTAAGCTAATATTAATGTGAGAGCCATAGGTTATGGATTTTGTTTGTGTATGGCACACCTCAATTTATTTTAAAAGGTTTTATTCAACTAAAACAAACTATGGATGTTCATATTTAAAATTAATTTAAAATTAGGTATCACAACTACGCCACGGGAACCGTACCCGTAGTCGTGATAATTTATTAATCGCACCTAAAGCAAGCTAATCCATAAATGGTTAATTTCTAATTTCTAAATTCGAGATTGAATGCGATATGCTCAGAGTTTGCGAATATCATTCACGGATGAATATGAAAAAGAGGTGGATGTCATTTTTCTTCTAAGAAAAAATAAATTTATAATCCTGATTTCTAACCTTTCACTTAGCATCTATTGCTTATCAACCGGTATAAAAATAGATCACGTATTTTTAGAACAACAAAATCAAATCTAATTGTTATTACCATTTTCACGATAAACAAATCTTTTGTGGTACCTCTCAGGTAACTGAGTATCCAATTGACTGCTTCTCAGTATTCTTTTCGAAATTTTCAAGAAACCTGCTGACAATACCGATTGCATGAGCATTTTCAGGTCTGGTGCATACCATTGCATACATCAGGCTTTCAATTGCTAAAGAATAAGGAACNTTTTTCTTTCTCTAATTAATTAAATTCCTAAATTAATTTAAATCGTAAAATTAGGCTAATTTTCTAACTATAATATTTATAAAAATTAGCTGAACCTATTAAAAGAGAAAAATCACTAATCTAAAAATTAAAAAGTAAGTAAAATGAGCTATTTTTGTGATTTTTATTTTTAATAAAGCAATTAACTAACTAATTAATCATAAAATATAAAAACAAAAATCTAAATGCAATGCATGGTATTTTTGACATTTTTTATGCTTTTTTTTTTTTTACAAAAATTAAACGTGCACAAAAATGCAAACAATTAATAATATCCTACAAAAAATCCTATAAAATGGCAAATAATCAGAAAAATCTATTTTCTTGGATTTTATAGGAGTAATTCATATAGGGCAAAAATCACATGTTCACACTTATTAATACATCATATCATTGTTCCGGGTCAGTTTTCATGACATTGTGAGCCGGTGGGTGAGACTATAGAGATTGATGACTGAGTGAGGCTGAGAGCCTGATTATGAGTGATAGTTATGGGATCGGGCTACACGTCGCAGCGATTATATTGATTTATGCAATGATTGGCCTGTTATAGCGCTTGGGCTGAAGGAGCTCCTTCGGAGTCTGCACACCCCCAGTGAGCGCGGTTGATTATATTAAGGGATGGATATTCCTTTGGTATGGAGATGGATCTTCACCATGAGGCTGGATTGGCCTGTTTCCTCTGTACTAGAGACTGATGGTCAGTGATGTATATATTTCGGGATGGATCTTCCATGGGTCGTATGAGCCATATACAGTACCGAGTGGTGTATATATATATATNATCTGATTGGCTTAGAATCCACACTTACCACACTTTATTTAGGTGTGGGGTGTAACACTCCTGCTACATATATATATATATATATATATATATATATATATATATATACACACACACACACACTCACACACACACACACACGCCTAGAGATGGATGTTCTCCATGGAGCCGGAATGGCCTTTCCTCGGTACAGGGTGACTTATAGTCAGTGTTGTATATGTTCCGGGATGGATTTCCCTGGGCCATATACAGTACCGCGTGATTGAGTATGATGAGTGGAAAGTGTAATACAGTGAGGTTCAGTACATTGAGAGTGTGAGTACATGATTTATCTCTGAGGTATATGGCATTGGCTTGCATATATGACATACATGCATCGATACGCATTTTCCTCATGCTGTACGGTATCACGTCATTCATGACATTTTTTTCACATATAGATATGTGGCCATAGAGAGGTATCTCACACTTGCTATTTGAAAAGAAAATGAAACATCTTATTTATTGTGAAAAAGGATTTTCTGAAAAAGAAATAGAGTTTACAAACTATCTCATATTTCATGATGTTTTCGGCAAAGAATTTGGGTTTTCACTGATTTTCTTGAAAGGCGGAACAATTTTTGGAAAAATATGAAAAGGCTGAGCATTCTATCTATGAGCTACTTCTTATGTACTTGCTTTACACTGTTATGAACTGCTATTGGTTATTGGTGTTGGACCCGACCTATGTTCTAGCTCGTCACTGCTTTCAACCTAAGATTAGGTTTGTTACTTTTTGAGTACATGGGTCAGTTGTACTCATACTGCACTTCCTGCACATTGCGTGCAGATCCTCGAATCGGGCCTCGCATGGCCAGACAACATTTGAGGATTGTGCTTCAGATTCTGAGGGAAAGAAATTATATGCCAAGTTCTCTAAGTGTGAGTTTTGGTTGGATTTAGTGGCATTCTTGGACCACGTGGTGTCTAGTGAGGGTATTAAGTGTAACAACCCGACCACTCGTTTTGTGTATTTGGGTCCCATTTTCTCTTTTGATACTTTATACATGTGTATTTGTAGTTTTATGACTTGGGGGGTTGGTTAGTTTCATTCTGGGAAAGTTTCGGGTTGATTTGGATCCTTTAGCTCTTAGTTTGGAAGCCCAAGTTGAGATTATTGACCAAAGTTTGACTTTTGTGAAAACGACCCCAGAATGGTATTTTGATGGCTCCGATAGGTTTGTAACGTGACTTTGGGCTTGGGCGTATGCTTAGAGTCAAATTCGGAGGTCTGTAGGTTGATTTGTATTATTTGCCGAAAGTTGGCAATTTGAGGTTTAGAAGTTTTTTTAAGTTTGGCCATAGGTTGACTTTTTTTGTATCGGGTTCAGAATTTGGCTTTGGGACTTGGAATAGGTATGTTTTTCTATTTGGAACTTGTCTGCAAAATTTGGTGTCATTTGGAGTTGATTTGATAGGATTCGGATGCTTGGTTGCAATTCTAGGGGTTCTTGAACTTTTCTTTGAAATTCATGCGTTTTGATGTCCGATTCGTAGTTCTAGATTTATTTTGTGTTTTGATCACACCAGTGAGTTTAAATGATATTTTTAGACTTGTGTGAATGTTTGGTTTGGATCCCCGAGGGTTCGGGTGAGTTTCAGACGTGTTTCAGAAGGGTTTGGACTCAAATACAAGTTATTGGTGTACTGGTGCTGCAGTTGTCGCAATTGCGAGCACCAGCTTCGCAATTGAGAACAGGACAGGGGGGACTCAGATATCACAATTGTGATACTTGGTTCGCATATGCAAAGTTTAGGCTTAGGTTGGTTAGTTCGCATTTGCGATAAACAAGTTGCAATATCCTACATAAATGTCAGCTAACGCTAACAATCCATCTACCATTTTGGGTTACTCTAACCCCTGATGGATCCTGCTATCATATTCCTCTCTTAAACTATATCTATTATCTTCCATATGGCATGACTGTGATGGGTGTGGCCAATTGTAGGATTCTAGTGCATATCTTCCATGGAGAGCCTGCCAGGTTGCTCTTCATGGGCCTTAGGGCGCAATCACGATGTGAATATTTGGTCCAAGGGTATTTTATGTCTAGATTTTGGGATTTTTGCTCATTTCAACATTTGATTTTGAAGAACGGGATTAGGTGATTTAGGAGAGAGATTTCACCCAAATCTTGAGGGTAAGTCACTTTAACTTGGATTGGTCATAGATCTTTAACACCCGTTGATTATTACATATAAGACATGAATCTAAAAAGTAGAAATTGGGGTTTTTGTTTAAAACTTAAGAAGTGTATTTTGTGGTTTTGAGTCTCAATTTGGATTCAGATTTGGAAATGAATTACATATTTAGTCTCAGGAGGTAATAGGTCATCCAAATTTTGTCATGGTTTCAGGTTTGAACCAAGTGGGCCCGGGTTGACTTTTATTAGCTTTTGAGATTTTGTTAAAGATCAAAACTATATCATTTGGAATTTATTTTTATAACTTCACTTGAACACGTGAGTGTTCTTTCACTAGATTTCGGACCGTTTAGAGACCAGGAACAAAGGAAAAGGCATTCTGGAAGGTTGAAGCCTACTTCGGAGAAGGTAAGTATCTTGACTAATCTCGATTTGAGAGAATTTTTCTTAAAGTAGACTAATATGCTAAATACTACATGTTTGGGAGTGACGTATATGCGAGGTAAGGAGCATATATACGGGTACCGAGGTAATACCATGTTATGGGTTGATTTTAGGCTTCTTTATGCCTTGTATGTGACATGTTATTCTTGTTTTTATGCTTCTTTGTTTGTATAGCTATTTGAGCAACAATATTTATGGTTAGAAATCATGTCTAGGCTTTGATTGCTTATTTGGAAAGGATGGGCTATTTCATATGTTGGATTACATGTTGTAGTTGTAGGCACACTTGTATACATGCATACACCCATGCATGTTTATCTCTTTGTCTATATGTATCTTATATGCTTATCTCTTATTCATATGCATACATCCCTACATATGGTTCTCTAATATGGACTGAGGTTGGCACGATTGAACATTCTATGCGGCTATTTTGATTATGGCACAACGGAACATTCCACTTGGATTGATGATTGATTTTTAAGATATTGATATTAATGTGGCGCATGGATCTGGTTCCATCCCTCCAAAGTCACATGATTTGCCATGCTACATTAGGGTGTGTGTGTGTGTGTGTATAGTGATATTGGACACGGAAGAGGTGTCAGTTGAGGTAAAGTGAGAGTCTTTATCATGCATGGATATTCTATACTCATGTAAAAGCATTCATATCAATCCTAGCTATTGCATAGTACCTTTCTATGCGGATTCGATGCCTTGCTTATACCTTTCATCATTTTATCTGAATTGTCATCTTCTTGATTTAGACCTTATTATGTATATATGTTATTTCTTGATTGTTACTCTATTGCTTGTACATGCTTATGGATTGAACACATTATAGAAAGTGAGTATCTTTTTGTCAATACCTCGCCACTACTTCATTGGGGTTGGACTTATTTTTTTTGCTCTTGTCTGAGCCATGCTCTCAAAGAACCCTATAATACGAACCAAAGTCTCCTAAAGCACAAGGGTAGAAATAAAACCCATAGGAACCTGTGCTGGACCTAGCTTCTCACCTTGAACTGGAGCATGCTCTACCTTTGGTGTGATGACCCAAAAGGTCATCTTCTATTTTAGAACACGATTCCATGTTTCGAGGCCTTAAAGACCTCATTTTATCTCTCCTCAATTTACATGCACAGTCCGGGCGTGTTTCCTGAAAGCTTTTATGTGGAAAATTAATGAAATAATAATTTTTGGCCTAAAAAGTTGATTTTTGTTGACTTTGATTAACGTTTTGGGTAAATGGACCCGGACTTGTATTCTGACTGTCCCGGTGGGTCCTTAGTAAAAAATGGGACCTGGGCGTATGCTCGAAATCGAATTCCGAGGTCCCTAGCCCGAGAAATGAATTTTTGATCAAAACTGAAAGACTGAAATTATAATGGTTTTAAGAATTTGGTTAATATTTGATCTTATTGGTATCGGGCCAGTATTTTGGTTCTGAAGCTCGGTACAGGTCCGTTATGATATTTACACCTTATCAGTGAAATTTGGTGAGAAACGGAACTGATTTGACGTGATTCGGACCTTCAGTTGAGGAAATAGAAGTCTTAAAACTTTCTTGAAAATTTCATGCAATTTGGTGCTAAATTCGTAGTTCTAGGTATTATTTTGACGATTTGATCGCACGGGCAAGTTCGTATGATGTTTATAGACTCCTGTACATGTTTGGTTTGGAGCCCCGAGGGCTCGGGTGAGTTTCGGATAGGCTACGGGGTGATTTACACTTCGAAAATCTGGTATAAGTAGCTGTTTCTGGTGTACAGGTATTTTGTGCTTCGCGATCGCGAAGCCACTCTCGTGATCACGAAGTGTAAGCTGGGCTGGGGATGGATTTATTCTACGCGAACGCGAGGCCTTGGTCGCGAACGCGGAGCATTGGGGGGTTTGCTCTTCGTGAACGCGAACGCGTAGTGTATTGGAGGTGGGCTGGGAATCATCGAGTTGTTCTATGCGAACGCGGTCCTAGGTTCGTGAACATGAAGGTCAGGGGGGACAGACCATCACGAATGCATGTAACTCTTTGCGAACGCGAAGGCCTTTCTGGCTGCTGTGCATCGCGATCGCAACAGGTCTTTCGCGAACACGATAAAGACCAATCCAGTGTTTTAAAACAGACTTCAAAAACGAGACTTCTTCCCAAATTTCATATTTGATCACTAGAACTCGACTTAGGGTGAACCTCGAAGAGGGATTTCAACACCAAATCATAGGTTTTTGTTCTTTAACTCATTTCCTTCAATTTCCATCAACACCCATTTGATTTCTAGTCCTAAATCTTGTGATTTCATGGTAGAATTAGGGATTTTTGGAAGAATTGGAGGTTTATATAAATTGGGGATTTAGACCTCGATTTGGGGTCGGATTCTGGAACTAATTACATATTTGGGCTCGGGGGTGAATGGGTGAATGGGTTTTGGTCCGAACCTCGAGTTTTGACCAAGCGGGCCAGGGGTCGGTTTTTGACTTTTTAGGAGAAATGTTGGGAAACTTATAATTATGTATTGGAATTGATTTCTTTAGTGATATTGGGTGTTATTAAGTTAATTATGACTAGATACGAGTGGATCGGAGGTGAAAACTAGAGGAAAAGCGGTAATTGAGTAGTAAGTGGCCTGTGGATCGAGGTAAGTGTTGTGTCTAACTTTGACTCGAGGGATTAGGGATCCCCGACTTAATTGCTATGTGAAAATCCATGTGTGTGGCATATAGGTGAGGTGACGAGTACCTATGCGCTGCCAATTTATCTGTTTTGACTGTTCCCTTCCCGTTCTTAATATATTATTCCCTGCCTTAAATGCTACCTGTCTTATTGATATTTCCATGATTAGTTGCTACTTGTCGGATATCGTTTTCTTTGTCAAAATTATTGGATATTACGTGGTTTCATTGTTTCATATTATTGGTTTAAGCTGGTTATCCGTGTTTATTAGTATACTATGGATTATTCTCGCTGATTAGTATAATTCGAGTGAAGTTTTCATAATTTTACCGCTTTTCATTTGTTTTAGTGGAGGTTGAATACTGTGGGAAGTTTTGAGCCAAATTGTGAAATTTCTGTTCTTATTGTGTGCTTGGTACTGATATGGTGGGATCGGGTTGCACGCCGCAACAGGAGGAATAAGGGTGATATTTTGAGGAGGAATAAGGGTGAAATGTGATTATCTGGGGGGATCAGGTTGCGCGCCGCAACAGGAGGAATAAGGGTGATATATATTGAGGAGTAATAAGGGTGGATTGTATTGTACAATGGGATCGGGTTGCATGCCGCAATAGGAGGAATAAGGGTGGATTTATACGGAGTAATAAGGGTGAATGTTCATATTGTTACTGATTATATGGTGGGATCGGGATGCGCGCCGCGTCAATTTATTGTTTATGTTCCTTCTTTTACTGTGTTGTTATTTCATAGTTTTGTATCTCACTTAAGGATTGGTTATAGCTGGGTACTGATAAGATATTTGAGTTCCGTATTCATTTTTGTTGCAAGTTTTTGTTTCATTTTGTCCCGTACTTGTTGTTTCGCTTTATTACATATTGTATGCAGGTTATATTGTGATTGCCCCGTCGTAGCCTCGTCACTAGCTCGTCAAGGTTAGGCTCAGCACTTACCAGTACATGGGGTCGGTTGTACTGATACTGCACTCTGCACTTTCTGTGCATATTTCAGAGCAGGTAGTGGCAGATTGAGAGATTGGCTGCAGGTTCATAGTTTGGAGACCCAAGGTAGTCCTGTTGGCGTCCGCAGGCCCTGGCATCCCCTTCTACATTACCACATTTCTATTTTTCCTTCATTTCAAACAGATGTAATTTCTTTCAGACCGATATTTATAGTAATTCATAGTATGTTCGTGGATTGTGACACCGGTTTCTAGGTAGTAACAGTTATGGTAATGTTAATAGCATATAGATAACGGGTTATTTACGTACTTTCGCATTTATTTCAACTTGATTTAGTTTTGTTCATTTTGAATCTATGAAATGTAAAAGAAAAAGTTGAATAAAACTCTAACGTTGGCTTGCCTAGCGAGTGCGATGTTAGGCGCCATCACGATCCCGATGGTGGGAATTCCGGGTCGTGACATTTGGAGATATAGGTGGCTAAACTGAAGTAACTCTATCACGACCACGAGCAACTGCGAGTGCTCTACCTCTAATGGGAGCAATTGTTCGAGTCCTCTCCTGAGCTCTAGCCCGTCCTCTACCCCAACCTCTACCTCGAGTAGCGACTGCAACCTTTGGCACTGGTTCTACTAGCTTCTAGCGTATGTGTCCCACCATTTGAGAGATAATGTGTAATGTATCATCCATTCGTTTGAGCATTGGCATTTTTTGAGTGGCTCCATTTTATGCATTTGGACTTACATGAATGGTTGGTTTTGATTTTTTGAGAAGTTCGGGAGTGATTCGGAAGAGTAATTCTCTATTCAAAAGCTTTGAGTTTAATAGTGGATCAAGGTTTGTCTTTTTATGTAAACAATCTCGGGTTCATATGTTGATGATTCTAATAGGTTCGTATGGAAATTTTTGACTTAGGCGTATGTTCAGATTGCGATATGGAGGTTCCTAGGTTAATTTGGCTCTATATGGCTTAGAAGTTCATAGGTTTGATCAGGAGTTGACTTTGATGATATCAGGTTTGGATTGATTTTTTGAAAGTTGGAATATTTTCGCTTTGTCATTTGGAACTTATGTGAAAAGTTTGGTTTCATTCGGAGTTAATTTGGTAGGATTTGGACGCGTTCAGCGACGTTTGAAGGTTTGAAAGCTAAGAGTTCATCTTGATCTTCAATTCTTGGTTTTGATATAATGTACGTTGTTTTGAGCTTTTGGATAAGATTGGATAATACATTTTGACTTGTTGGAATGTTTGGATGGAGTCCCGGGGGCCTCGGGTGTCATTTGGGGAGGTTTCAAACCATTTTAGAGGTGTTGGGCAGTGCTGGTTTCTGGTACATCTGATGTGTTACGCGATCACAGGTGTAGCTACGCGATTGCATAGAATGTTGTTGGGCATCTTAAAAATTGTGCATCGCTTTCGCGATGAGGTCCTGCATTCGCGTACGGTGGTGGAGTTGGATAACGTTTTCACACTCGCCACTTTACAATGCGGAGTGTTACTGGAGACAATTGGCTCGTTGGCTTCCGTGTTCGCGAGAGGGGCTCGTGTTCGTGCTTCTGTGGGTCATTGACTTTTGTGATCGCTAGGCTCAGACGTGATTGCTTGGTGTACATTCTTCTAGTCATTGTCACTTTGTTCTTCGCGATGGGAAAGGTTATTCCGCGATTGTGATGTGTATAACTAGGTGATGCATATAAGTTGTCATTTTTTGAATTTGAGCTCATTTTATCACATTTTGAGATTAGGAGCTCGAATTTGTGCGATTTTTTAGGGGATTTTCACCTCTTGGATTGGGGTATTATTCTCGACTCGGATTTGAGTATTATTCATGATGCATTTGATTGATGAATTGAAGTGAAGAAATAGTGGGGGGGGGGGGGGTTGGCA
>NW_017670786.1:200135-209395 GCF_001879085.1 Nicotiana attenuata
TCACTCTTTATTCTACAAAGAGACATGGAGATGATATAGTCATAATCTTGGTATATGTAGATGATATTCTTATCACAGGGAGCAGCAAGAAGATGAATGAAGAAGCCAAGGACACCTTCATAACGGGTTTAAAGTGAAGGACCTAGGAAGGTTGAGATTCTTCCTGGGAATTGAAGTCTTGAGATCTAAGTCTGGGATTCTGCTTAATCAGAGAAAATAAACTTTAGAATTGCTTGAAGATGTGGTTTGACGGGGTCCAAGCCTGTTACTACACCACTAGAGGTCAACCTTAAACTTACATCTTGACTTTTTGGTTGAATTTGAGTATTTGATTAAAGATTCGATCTTTATCATTTGGGCTTGGTTCCTATGGCATTATTTGGTGTTATTGAGTTGCTTTTGGCTAGATTTGAGCCGTTCACATGTCGATTCATGTGGGAAAGCATTTTGAGAGTATTGTTTTTGCTTGTTTGAGGTAAGTGTCTAACCTAGATTTTGTTGAGGCAATTTTTCATACTGATTGAAATTATTTTCTACATGCGGGGGTGATGTATATATGAGGTGACGAGCGTATACATATGCGCATAGGTATCATGCTCGGGGTAGATTCTAGCTTACCCTATGTCTTATTAGTTGTGTGTTTTACCTAATTCCATGTATTATTTAATTAATAGACTACGTGAGTACAATAAACCATGCTAGAGGAATATTGAGGCTATTGGTACCTTATGTTGAACATGAGGAGAAAATCTGGAGACTTATACTATATTTGCATCAGAGATAGATGCACGTAGGTTGTGAACACACACCCGGACTTGTTCTTGCATTTAGGGGATTTAATTTCATAATTTTAGTATTAACTAGGTATTAGTTAGTTCTAGAACAAGATTAAAGAAAATTGCAAAAAATAGTTTCTTTGCACTTTTAATTGTTAATTGTTGCATTTATCTTAAATAGAGTTTTAATAATTCTAGGAGTTAAATAGTTTAATCAGGTCTTTGTTTTGTTTTAGCATTTTATAAAATAGATAAATAAATATAAAAATACAAAAAAAAATAATAATACAAAAGCAAGAAAATACAAAGAAAACAAATTGGTCTCAATAAAATGCCCAAATTGGGCCAAAAATGGTTTAGCCCACCCCAAAAAACCCCTCAAAACCGGACCAAACCACTGGCCCAAACACCCTGCCCGGTCCAATTGCCCCATACTCAAAACGATGTCGTTTTGACGTCGTTTAATCATGACCGTCCATCCCCCCAAATCCAATGGCCACGATTGATTCTCGAATTTAAATAAAACTGCCCGAAAATCATACAAAAAACTCAAAACATAACCCATCTTCCTCGTACTCCCTGTAACGCCGGCGTTGCCCCGCCGTCCTCCTCCCATCTCCGCCGTCCTCCGCCCTAGCGCCGCCGGCCGGAAATCGCCGCCGCCGGCGGCGATGCTCCGATGGCCCCCAAAATTTCACACCATACTCTCCTTCACCTCGTCTTTCCAACCCCCACATCCATGGCCCTCGAATCCTAACCCACCTCCTCGAATATCCAATCTAAGTTTTCCGGCCATGACACAACTCCGTCCAAACCACCCCAAATTAACACCCTGATACCCTCTCTTCTTCCTTTATCCAACCCCCATGGTATTCTATCTCGAATCTGTCCGGAGCGTCTCGAATATTGAATTGAAATTTTCCGGTCAAAGTCCAAATTAACCCAATCGAGCCCAGATTAACACCATAAGACCGCCTGGTCTTCCCCTATCAGATCCCCATGGGCGCTTGGCTCAAATGTGACCGGAACAGTTCGAATGCCGATTTCAAGTTTTCCGGCGGAACCCTAGATAAGTTTTTCTTCAACGTTTTCCTTTCTTTATTTAATTTTTGTCTTTATATGCATGTGTTTTTTCGTGTTCAGTCCAATTTCAACAATTAGGTTTAGTCATCGATTGTTTTCTTGGTTGGTTGTTCTCTTCTTTTAATCAATCTCCTGTTCTTTTCTTTGTTAGTCCCAATACCTCTTAACTATAGTATAGCCATGGTTTGATAATTCTGACTTGTAATGTAGCAATTAGGTTAGTTTCAGTGGCAATGGTGCATAATTCTGATTTGGTTAATTCTAGGAGTTTTAAATTTTATTTGCTTCATCATCCTTGATTGATTTGGTTTTGATCTTCTAGTTTAATTGTCACTATTTTAATCTTGATCTGAGTCTGTTAAATGTTTAAATGATAGCTTAAGTAATAGAACTTTCTGTTAGTTGATTAGTTTTAGTAATAATAATAATTTGTTCATGATCTAAACTTGTTAGAATTAGGATCTCTAATTGTTTTTATCATATGACAATTTGTTAGTTAAATTTCTGTTTGTTTTGTTAGTTTAATTTTGTTTTTCCTGATTAGAAATATAGGAATCCATTAATTGTTTTGATGTAGCTGATCCTTAATTAGGTTTAGGGACTGCTGGATTTGGTCAGTAATTTCAGGGGATGCTAAGGGTAGTTTAGGCATGGGAAAAGGGTAGTTTAATCAGATTTGGTAATTGTTGAAGTAAAGTAAGGGTAGAATAGAAATTGTAATGGGTATAGAACCTTCTAGGATGGACTATAGTGCAGATTTCAGTAAACTTGGGGTAGTTACTTGTGTAACAAGTCAAGAAACAAGGGGTAGAAAATAGAATTAAGATAGGGACTAATGGGTAAAGTGAAAATCTGAAATTGGACCCTAAGTTTGCCTATAAATAGGCATTCATTTGCCTTGTACAACAAGNTGATACATGTTTCTGTTAGTTCTTAGTTTAATTTTCATTTTTGTTTGTTTACACTATTTTTGTCTTGTTCAGCTTTTAGTTAGTCATTCGTCAGTATAATTGTTAGGTATTAATTCAGTTTTAATTAGTTTAAATGATTAGTTTCAGTTGAATTTTGTTTGAAAACTGTTGCTCCTTGATCTTCCTGATACCTCACTTCGATTCTGTGGTTAGATAGTTAATTCAATTGTAGGATTTGTTCTGTGTTTAGTCAGTAATTAGTACTTCTTTAGTTCAGTACTTAGGTTAAGTTGATTTGGTTATAGCTGATAATGATAATTTGGTGAATTGAGACCTAGATCGAAGGTTAACAATTGCAGAATAGATTCAGGGGTTTTGTTTGGGTTTGGGTAGTAATTTCAGGGGATGCTAAGGGTAGTTTAGGCATGGGAAAAGGGTAGTGTTATTAGAAATAGTAATTTCAGAATTAATACAAGGGTAGTTTAGGGATTCTAAGGGTAGGAAAATCAGAATAGAACCCCCTAGGACTTTCTAGAAGGGGTTTTAAACTGAAATTCAGTAAACTTAGGGTAGTTACTTGTGTAACAAGTCAGAAAATAAGAGGTCAAAATAGAATTAAAATAAGGACTAATGGGTAAAGTGAAAATCTGAAATTGGACCCTAAGTTTGCCTATAAATAGGCACTCATTTGCCTTGTATAACAAGTTTTTGGAAACCCCAAAATTCCCCCTAAAACAGTCTCTACAATTTCAGTATATCTAGAATTTGACTTCAACAATCCAAAGCTTTTAGATCTCATTTCATCCCAGTAAAAAAAATACAAAAAAACAAAAAAACCAAAACTACAAAAATCCAAAAAATACTGCTCCATTCGAACTCGTTTTGGAGTTTAAGTTAGATTTTCAGCTGTAGAGTAATGGTTCAGTCAACAGAGGGTTAAAAAATGGCCTCAACATCTCTTAGATCTGATTTAGGTTCAAGTTTGGGAATTCTGGTTGATTTCGAGTAGAGTTTGATCCAATCGTATGTGGTTTTGCTTGCTGTTGGTGTGTAATCTGCTGTTGTTCCTTCCTGGTTTGCCTGTGGTGTTTTGGAGTCAAAAATTGATCTAACTGCCTTGAGTTTGAGCTGTTGCTAGCTACTGCTTAGCTGACTTACCTCTTCTTCATTTCTGTTCTAATTCCAGGTACACACTCAAGCATTGTATTGGTACAGCTTGGAAATTGAGATGTTGAAATAAAATTGGCCCTATATTTGATATCTGAAGTTTATATGTTCAATTGGTTTAGTAAAAATAGTCAGTAGATGATTATTATCGTTTAGTTTTGCTTTGGTTTGTATTCATTATGCCTAGTTGGACTGATGGATGAAATGTATTAACATGAACTGTCTCAAATTGCCATGAATGTTATACTGATAATCAAAACGCATGAGCTAGTTAACATCATTAGTTTGTTAGTCTAGATATTCAAATTGAATGTAATTTGCGCTTGGAATGGCTTCTGGGATTTAGAGTAAAGTTGTGTTGATAAATGAATATTTAATCGGCTAGGTAAGTAACTTTGCATGAATCACTTGAGTGTTGTAGCGTTAGATAAAACCAAATACAAAATAATCAGGGCTTGATATTAGTAATATTTTGGTCTGCTATTATGGATGTTGGCAATAATTGGAGAAACTCCAGGTCAGGTCAGGGAATCGATCCCATGACCCCTTCTACGAATTCCGACCAGTTGATGCAGACTGTGTCACGTGACTTGGGCTTTTGGGCCTGAAGTTCATATGAAATTCGGACTGGTACTAGCCAAAGGATACGTGGGGTTTTCCTATATAACATCAATACATTAGGATTTTTCTCTTCATTTTAGAAACGAATTTAAATAGATAATGGTAGTTGCTTTTAGTGTGGCCTTAAAATAAATGAGACGAGCCTCGCCAAATATCACACACAAACTACGGGGCCCTCAATAAATATTATATTAAGTTTCAGACTTCGGGATGGGCCGTTTAGCGAAATTCACGGCCTTCCCTCAAAATAATAACGTGTTAGTCTCTTCAGGCGTGCCTTTAATAATATTACATTCCTAAATTCGGGTGCACATTTATGTGACCCAAATCCAAATCTCAACGAAGTCGAAATGTGTTGACAACCACGGGTGCACTGGTGCGACGTGGTTCGAGACGCATTTTCACGACGTTGCAATTCTTATTAAAAATAAAGTAATAGCGGTTTACCATTAAAAGTACATAAGCTAGAACACGTTGTGAAATCAGATAAAATCAAATACAGCAGTTGAGCGACCGTGCTAGAACCACGGAACCTGGGAATGCCTAACACCTTCTCCCGGGTTAACAGAATTCCTTACTCGGATTTCTGGTTCGCGGACTGTTAACAGAGTCATAATTTCCTCGGATCGGGATTCAATCGGTGACTTGGGACACCATTAATCTCCCAAGTGGCGACTCTGAATATTAATAATAAATCCCGTTCCGATTGTCCTTTAAGTGGAAAAACTCCTTTACGCCCTCACAGGTGTAAGAAAAAGGAGGTGTGACAGCTCTGGCGACTCTGCTGGGGATAAGAACCCAGAACTTTGGTTCAGGGTTCAGAATTCGAGCTTAGATATATTGTTGTATTTGGCTTTATCTGATTTTCCTACATGTTTCATGCTAAATGTGCAAAATGTTGCTTTTTACCGCTTTGATATTATCTGAACTGTATATAAACTGTGTCGAAACCCTTCTCTTCTCATCTCCGGGGATGTGCTTACTGGTTGAGACTCCCTATTCTGTTAGTGTCAATACCCTGAAATAAGAAAGAGGCCAGACAAGTTACTAAGCCGGATGGCCTTTTGGTTCCCGGTACGTAGCCCCCTCCTCGACTCGAGTTGTCCGCTCGGGTACACAGTCTAGAACCTATACCCAGGCTTTGAACCTAGAATAACTTGACCTCATGCCGGATCCCTAGTAGGAGCGCTTATTTGCATCACGTGCATATGACTTAGAGGACTCAACACAAGGGTTGGGTCCGTCTAGGACAGGTGTACCCGGAATAATGGACCATCCTGATGCATCCTACTTGTGCATTTATCTGTTTTGGACTCACATGCTGACCAGCTTTGAATATCTGGGAAAAATTAAAAAAAAAATAAAAAACCAAAAGAGAAAATAGCAGTGTAGAGAGTTAATTTCCTATATTGGAAAAAACCAATGTCCAAGTAGTGCCGAAATGCTGCCGAATTTTTTAGAAAATAGAAGAAAAGTTCTTTTTAGTTTGCCAATGGAAAGGAATAACAAAAAGAGTTTTATTTTCAAATTAGTTTATTTTATTTGCCACTGAAAAAGAAGACATAAAAAAGAATCTTGCTTTCAGAAATAGTGTATTTGCCAATAAAAACAAAAAAAAGTCTTTTTTCAAAAATAGTTAGATTTATTTGCCCGAACTACGCTGGTTTGATTCTTACCGGATGTGAGATACGTAGGCAACCCTCATCGGGTCCAACCTCCCATTTTTTTCTAAAACTAAGCCAAAAAACTTGCCAAAACTTTTTAAATTTCATCATGAATAAGTCGGGTGCCGCCATTCTTGTTTAAAATAAGCCGAATGTCCCCAAAAGGGCGCCGGAAGGCTGTTTTTGCAAGAACAGCCACCCTGAGTCATTTTTTAACGGTTAGCAGGCACAGCCTTAAAATCTTCTTTATGAAGTGCTGAAAGGCCGTATCCGCAATACCGGCTGTTTGTTTAAATTGGAAATTTGAACAGAGATTGTGCCATTTTCTCTTTTAGGTCAAAATAAGTGATTAAAATCACCTTAATAAATGTGCAGGATGAGCACGACTCAAAATGAATTATTTTCAATCATGCATAAAATTCCTTTGGAGTTACGTCTGTGGTGGAACGATTTAGGCGGAGAAGGGAAGATGCAGTCAAGAAACATTTGAAAGGGCTTACCGGTTTGCTCGATATTGTGCCTCAGGGAGATATTATTAGAGCACTGGTTAGATGTTGGGACCCAGCACATAATTTGTTCCATTTCTCGGACTTTGAGCTTACCCCGACATTAGAGGAAATAGCTGGCTACATTGGAAAGGATGAGGTTCCGTTGAGGCACAAATACTTGGTTGCCCCCAGAGTTGTAGCCGTGCACAGATTTCTAGACTCTTTGAAGATAGTCAGAACCGTCCATAACACAGATCTGGCAAATGGATTTTGTACTCTGAGCTTCATATATCATCGATATGGCCATATCGAGGGGTTCAACAACCCAAAAAGTAAGATATGTAGCAAAGGAAACCGCCAGAAGTGGGAGGAGCATCGACGTTTCGCCTTCATGGTAGCTTTCCTGGGGCTTTTAGTATTTCCAAGGAAGGATGGGAACATTGACATAAAAATAGCTGGGGTCCGCTAATTACTCAAGCCAAAAGTACACTTGCACCTATGATATTGGCCGACATCTTCTGTGCTCTTACAGCCTGCAAAGCCGGGGAAGCTTTCTTCGAGGGGTGTAGTCTATTGTTACAAATGTGGATGATCGAGCATCTGTGTCCGCGTCCTCAGTTTTTGAGCTACGTGTCTCCAGAAAAAACATGCATAGAAGAGTTTTACACGAGGATTAAAGGGGCCAACTTGCCGGAAGGAGTCACGGGTTGGACAACATATTTTCGGTCCCTCACTGCTAGCCAAATAGAGTGGACACTGGGATGGTTACCCGTTGATGAAATCGTATACATGCCGGCAGCCCGACCACATTTCCTTCTGATGGGGCTTAGAAGCATTCAGCCTTACGCACCGTATCGAGTGTTAAGGCAGTTGGGGAGATGCCAGATAGTACCCAAGGATTCTTAGTTTGCAAGTGGTTGAGATTGGCCCTGATGGCCAGTTTCCTGAAGCAATGGTCCGCCAAGTCTGGAGCGAATGTCAATATTTGGCGGCAAACACTTGTGTTCGAGATCGAGCCAAAGGAGAAGTGTCGCCTGATTATCAGGCATGGTATAGAAGGGACGTTGCATTCGGAAGACTGGCCAAAAGACCTCGCGTCCAGGAATTCGTTGAATCATCACAAGAACAGTGGGCTTGGTTAACTAAAGAAAATGAGTATAGGGCCCGCATAGGAGCATTGGAAAAATAGGTCCAAGACCTCCGATTTGAAAATAGCTTGCAAGCCGCGGCTAATGAAGGTGAGAAAAACCAATTGGCCAAAGAGAATGAAGCCTTGCGAGCCCGAATCCAAAAAATGAAGTTAGAGGCCAAAAATCCTGTCAGGAGTGCCAAAGATGCAAAGCTTATAGCAAATCCTAAGGCAAAAGGTGAACGACTACAGTTTTGACCGCAACAAGGCAGAAAAGGAATTAGCTGGGGTCCGGAAACAATTGGCTAAAAATGCAGAAGAACGGGCCCGCATGGTTAAATAGTTAAAAGAAGACTATGACAATGAGGTCACAGGATTAAACGAAAAGGTCATTGCCACAGAAAACCGAATGATCAAACAGGCAAAAGAATTCAAAGTCGAAAGAGAACATTGTTACATGGCATTGGCACAGTTAGAAATGGACTTGCAACAACTCCGGGAACAAAGCCAGGCAGCTGAGCGAACTTTGGAGGCTAGGGCCCAACAGATAGGGCGGTTGCTTCAAGAGAAAGGAAGAATCCGAGAGAGAATCTTAACCGTTGCTCATTCCATTACTAGGAAATGTCAAATGTGCGAGAACATGACCCGTACCACCTTGTTGGCATCAGTGATGATATTTGTGAAGCAGATAATGAACGACCTGGACAGACTTCAAGGGGAACTTGCATATAGGCCCGCGGCGAGACCGAATTATGTCCCGCGAGCACCAGGAGCTTTAATATATTCGTAATTGTCTTTGAGTCTGCACCCTTTCTTCTACTAAAAAAACAAAAAGTTTGTCGTCCGAGTCCGTATTTCTTTTTTTGGGAGTTAGGTCATTTGGGTTTGTATTTCTTTTTACCAGAGTCTGTATCTCCTTTTCGTTAAAAGACAGTCAGTTGATTGAGTCTGTATTTTGTTTGAATTAGAATAGGGATGATGGAGTTTGTAGTTCTTAGAGTCTGTTAGTTGTTTTGAGTCTTTGTAATAAACAGATTTGCTATCAATAAAATTGAAATTGCCAAAAATATCCTGCTCCTACTTTGCATTTATTTTTCACAAACTACGCTTGGTCTGATTCACGCAGGGTTATGATACGTAGGCAATCTCCATAGGATTCGACCATTTCTAAATAATAAAAGGGAAAACCAGAAAGGAATGATACAAACAGGGGAAAAACCAAAGGAAAGAGAACCAAAAGAGGGAGAGCAAAACAAAGTGAAAAGGAAAAGATAAGAGTGGGAACTAATGGGCAAGAAATGAAATGGAAAGCCGGGATGACGCATGTGAATGAACAGAGACATAATAGAAACGTTTGACTGCTTAGGTGCATCCACCCATCAATGTGCGGTTATCTATTTGTTAATGCCCTAACCGCTAAC
>NW_017670786.1:209400-209512 GCF_001879085.1 Nicotiana attenuata
GGGCGCCTGACTGCTGAAATTTAAAATGCATTCCCTTGTTCTCCAGGTGGGCGCCTGATTGCACAAAATAAACAAACAAAGACAATTTTCTGCCCTTGTTCCAATCAAAGAA
>NW_017670786.1:209924-213291 GCF_001879085.1 Nicotiana attenuata
GACGGCGCCGCCGTACACGGCGGTTGCGGCGCTAGGGTTTGAATTATTTGAGACGTTTGGGTGATGTTTGAAAGAAACCGATGGCAGATATGGAACGGGGAGGTGAAGGGGGTTAGGGTGTTAATTTGGGGTGGTTTGGGCGGAGTTGTGTCATGGCCGGAAAACTTCGATCTAATATTCGAAGTTTTGTGGTGGGATTCGAGGAGAAATAAGGCTAGATTCGTGACGAGGAAGATGAGATGAAGAAGTGGTGTAATTTTCAGGTGGTTTGGATGATCGCCGCCGGCGGAGGCGATTTTCGGCCGGCGGCAGGCGGCGGAGGACGGCGAGGTTAAGTGTCTCTGATGAACAGGTGAGAGAGACGGGAGGGTGAGGGGGTCTGAGGGGGGTAGGGTAGTGTTAGGACATATTTATACCACAAAACCTAGGCAGTTCTCGTCCGTTGGATCAAAAGGATCGAGGGTTGTGATTAAATTGGGGAAAACGGGGTCGTTTTGGTAGGGTGTGGAGGCTGGACCGGGTTGGGGTGATTTGGGCTTGGACTGGGAGACCGGGTTTGGGAGAGCGGTCTTTCTTTTGGGCTGATTAATTTGACTGAAATGGCCCAATTTGGGTTCTATATTAATCAATCCTCTTTTAATGCCTTCTTTTCTTTTTCTTTTTTTTTATTTGTTTTTGTTCAGCTCAATTTCTGATTTTCAATTTTATATTTTGATTTTATTAAATGCTAAATTAATATGTAAACTAAAACACATTAAAACTAAAAATGCAAAAAGGACCATTTTGTTATTTTCCTCTTCCTAAAAATAACTCAACTATTAATTAATCCTACAAATGTGAAATTGAATTCTAAATGCAAACGCCAAGTATTTGTATTTTTTTATATTTTTCATATGAATTAAAATGCACAAATAAATGCAAACAATTACCAGAAAATAACACAAACTTCACGAAAAATTACGAAATACTAAAGAAATTGTTTTGTTTGAAATTTTTTTTTGGAATTATTGCTTAGGGCAAAAATCACGTGCTCTCAGCTGCCCCTCTTTGCCCGGAAACACAAAGAGTTTTCGTGCAAAGACAAGTGAGCGGAAATGAGCGATTTTTGCCCGTTTGCATATTCCGTGTGAAGCATTTTTGAAAGAGTTGACCGCACCCTGCTTCAAAGGTTGCCTACATATCCTGGGCTAAACAGGAATCATGTCAGTGTAGTTCGGGAGGGTTTGGTAGCTGGGACTACCAGGAGCTGTGATTTCATTGCTGTTGCTGCTGCTACTGCTCGCTGACCTCCTTATTACACCGAGTAAAAATAAAAAGAAGCTAGCCTAAGCTATGATCGACGAATTACAAGAGGGTCCTATCTGTGTCTTCTAACTTGTTCTTGTGTTGCCCTGAACTTGTATCTTGTAATCTTCCGATGGTATTCCTGTTGTTGTTTTGCATGGTGATCGGCGATATTGCTGCCATTCCTCCGAATGATGCTTGATTACTTGAAACATGTGTCCATTTTCCAGGTGGGCTCCTGACTGCTAATAATCTGAAAATGAATGCCTCTGTTCTCCAGGCGGGCTCCTGATTGCTAAAGCTTGGAATAAATGCCTCTGTTCTCCAGGCAGGGCTCCTGATTGCCAAAAACTTGAAAATAAATGCCTCTATTCTCCAGGCGGGCTCCTGAGTGCTTGAATTTGAAATGTTTCCATTGTTCTCCAGGTGGGCGCCTGATTGCTGAACTTGAAATGTATTCCCTTGTTCTCCAGGTGGGCGCCTGATTGCTGAAATTTGAAATGTATTCCCTTGTTCTCCAGGTGGGCGCCTGATTACTGAACTTGAAATGTGTTCCCTTGTTCTCCAGGTGGGCGCCTGATTTCAACAGAAATAGACAAAACAAAGAAACATTTTCTGCCTCAGTTTGGTGGCTGGGCGCATCATGTTACCAAATATTGCTAAAATTTGAAAGCTAAAACCTGAATTATACTTCCCTTGTTCTCCAGGTGGGCGCCTGATTGCTGAAATTCGGAATGTATTCCCTTGTTCTCCAGGTGGGCGCCTGATTGCTGAACTTGAAATGTATTCCCTTGTTCTCAGGTGGGCGCCTGACTGCGACAAAATAAACAAACAAAGAAAATTTTCTGCCCCTATTCCAATCAAAGAAAAATTTGTTAATGTAAAATGGTGGTTAGCTGCTGGCATTCTTGTTGGCCATGCTCCCGCTTCCGACTTTGCTCTGACTTGCTTCTTTGGACTTGCTTTGACTAGCCACGATTTCCCAATTGACTTTCAACCCTCTGATCTTGATGACCCACATGCTTTACCTCGTATTACTGTTTGGTGTTTCTGTTCCCTTCTTGTGAACCTTGCTTCTCCCTCACAACCATCTGATTATTCCACTGATTTTCATTGGTCCTCCATGTTTTACTCTCTTTTGACATGTCCCCACCTTGTTGTGCCATCTAACTGGGAAGCTGGTAATTAGCTTTGACATCCTTCTTTTATTTTTGAATAGAACTGACACTAAAGCATCTTATAGACGGACTTCAAGAGAGTGAAATGCAATGACCTCGATGGTTTTGAGGATAGAAAAACTCTGAAAATCGAATGAGTTGTAATGAAGAGAAAAAGGATAGGACTTATCTGAGCGGAAAGGCTGATTCCATTGATTGTGCCATGCATTTTGGATTCCAGCCTAGTCTGTCCAACCAATTAATTATCAATTACCACATTTGTTGTCTCATACTTTCACGCCCGATTCTCGCCAAACCCAAACCTTGCTTGTTTTGCCGCGTTTCAAACAACTTTTAACCACAGACTTCTTTCATTTGCCCAACTGAAAAGCTCACTTTCGCCCTACGGTGCCTGTGAGGGTTTTCACCAATAAGACTCTCTTATTTTTAATATCTCGCAAACTCACCTCGCCTTACGGTGCCCGTGAGGGTTTTCACCGATAAGACTCTCTCATTTTCATTCCTCTCTACTCATATCGCCCTATGGTGCCCGTGAGGGTTTTCACCGATAAGACTCTCTCATTTTATCATTTTCCTTCTGTCACCAAAGTGTCGTCTCCGACCTGAGTCGCTTTACCTGCCTGTATTGTCATTTCTTGAAATTGATCAAAAGGTCTTTCTTTGGACCGTAACGTGGCTTCTGGATGGGTTTTAGAAAGAAAGGTATAAAAGCTCAAAATAATTCAAATGCGGGTTCAACATTACAACTTTCGGAATCATATCTCTTGCAACAACCATAACTTCTTCCCCAGTTTTCTTCTTGGGGATTCTTGGATTTTTCTTCTATTGTGACTGAACCTCAGTGAGGCTGCCTACGTACCCTTTCGGGATCAAGTCAAACGTAGTTCCGGCATAGAACTACTTTA
>NW_017670786.1:213446-222420 GCF_001879085.1 Nicotiana attenuata
CCCCACTCGGTTTCCCCGTTCGATTCTCAAGTTTTGTTGTTGATTCCGAAAGAGGGATACGAAAGAAAATATAATAAGGCTCAAAGGGATAACAAAGGATAAAGTGTTTGGATAGCAGAACAAAATGCCTTCGTCATTTCAATCTCAAAACATACCAAATACAATCAGGTACACAAAGATAAAGAAATCATACATAATATCTCTTGACTGCATCAGAATTGATAGCCATTTCTACACACTTTCCTTCCACGTCCGTTAGATATAAAGCGCCATTGGACAAAACTCTGGTTACAACAAATGGCCCCTGCCAGTTTGGGGCGAACTTTCCTTTTGCCTCAGCCCAATGAGGTAGGATACGTCTCAGCACCAACTGTCCTACTTCGAACTTCCGCGGACGCACTTTCTTGTTATATGCTCTTGCCATTCTCTGTTGGTACAATTGACCGTGACACACTGCTGCCAGTCGCTTCTCATCAATCAAACTTAGTTGTTCCAGGCGGGCTTTAACCCATTCATCATCATCAATCTCTGCCTCGGCGATGATTCGGAGGGACGGGATTTCAACCTCTGCGGGTATTACTGCTTCGGTTCCATATACCAATGAATAGGGAGTCGCTCCTACTGAAGTGCGGACAGTAGTGCGATAGCCTAACAAGGCAATAGGTAGCTTTTCATGCCATTGCCTTGACCCTTCTACCATTTTCCGAAGTATTTTCTTGATATTCTTGTTAGCTGCTTCGACTGCCCCATTTGCCTTAGGACGATATGGGGTGGAATTGCGGTGCATGATCTTAAACTGCTGACATGTCTCGGCCATCAAATGACTATTGAGATTGGCACCATTATCTGTGATGATTACCTTCGGGATCCCAAACCGGCATATGATATTTGAATGTACAAAATCGACAACTGCCTTCTTAGTCACGGATTTGAAGGTTTTTGCCTCCACCCATTTAGTGAAATAGTCAATAGCTACCAAAATGAATCTATGCCCATTTGAGGCTGCTGGCTCAATCGGACCAATAACATCTATTCCCCAGGCAACGAACGGCCATGGTGCTGACATTGTATGCAATTCAGATGGTGGAGAATGAATCAAATCTCCGTGTATCTGACATTGATGACATTTGCGCACGAAACTGATGCAATCCCGTTCCATAGTAAGCCAATAATAACCTGCTCATAGGATCTTCTTTGCCAATATATATCCACTCATATGAGGTCCACAAACTCCTGCATGTACCTCAGCCATGATAACTGTAGCCTGTTTGGCATCTATGCATCTCAATAACCCAAGATCTGGAGTTCTCTTGTACAATACTCCTCCACCGAAGAAAAATCCGCTTGCCAAGCGTTGAATTGCTCTCTTTTGATCCCCTGTAGCTTGTGTCGGGTATACTCCCATCCGGAGATATTCTTTTATATCATGGAACCATGGCTCACCATCAAACTCTTCCTCCACCACATTGCAATAGGCGTGCTGATCTCGAACCTGAATCTGTAACGGATCCAAGTAAGCCTTGTCCGGATGATGCAACATTGACGCCAAAGTGGCCAAAGCGTCGGCAACCTCATTGTGCATCCTTGGAACGTGTTTGAAATCTATTGATTGAAACCGTTGACGAAGTTCATGCAAACACTGCCGGTATGGTATGAGCTTCAAATCTCGTGTCTCCCACTCTCCCTGAATCTGGTGTACAAGAAGATCCGAGTCACCCATGACCAAGATTTCCTGGACACCCATGTCTATAGCCAGTCTTAATCCCAGGATACATGCTTCTCCCAGGATACATGCTTCATACTCAGCCATGTTATTGGTGCAATAGAAACGAAGTTGAGCAGTGACAGGGTAGTGTTGCCCTGTCTCAGAAATCAGTACTGCTCCTATTCCGACACCCTTGGCATTGGCAGCACCATCAAAGAAAAGTTTCCATCCAGGCTTCTCGACCTGTTCTAATTCTTCAACATGCATTATCTCCTCGTCCGGGAAGTATGTTTTCAAAGGCTCATATTCATCATCAACGGGATTCTCAGCTAGGTGATCAACCAGCGCTTGTGCTTTCATTGCAGTCCGAGTCACGTAGACAATATCAAACTCCGTGAGCAGGATTTGCCATTTTGCCAGCCTCCCTGTGGGCATAGGCTTTTGAAAAATATACTTCAATGGGTCCAATCGAGAGATGAGATAGGTAGTATATGCTGACAAGTAATGTTTCAACTTTTGCGCTACCCAGGTTAAAGCACAACACGTCCTCTCGAGTTGAGTGTATTTTACCTCATATGATGTGAACTTCTTGCTGAGGTAGTAAATCGCCTGCTCTTTCCTTCCTGTGATGTCGTGTTGCCCCAGTACACAACCAAAAGAATTGTCCAACACAGTCAGGTAAAGGATCAAGGGCCTTCCTGGCTCTGGCGGGACCAACACAGGTGGACTAGCCAAATACTTCTTAATCTTGTCAAATGCTGCTTGACATTCGTCTGCCCATCTGACCGCAGCATCTTTCTTTAACAACTTGAAAATGGGCTCACAAGTAGTTGTAAGCTGGGCAATGAACCTGCTGATGTAATTCAACCTGCCAAGCAAACTCATCACATCCTTCTTGTTCCTTGGTGGCGGTAGTTCTTGGATGGATTTAATCTTAGACGGGTCTAATTCAATACCACGCCGACTCACCACAAATCCCAACAACTTCCCCGACGGGACTCCAAATGCACACTTTGCTGGATTAAGCTTGAGGTTGTACCTGCGGAGTCTCTGGAAGAATTTCCTCAAATCCCGAACATGGTCACATTGTTTCCTCGACTTTATGATCACGTCATCCACATAGACCTCGATTTCCTGATGTATCATGTCATGGAACATGGTAGTCATTGCCCTCATATACGTCGCCCCTGCATTCTTCAAACCAAATGGCATGACCCTGTAGCAATATGTTCCCCATGGTGTGATGAAGGCCGTCTTTTCCGCATCCTCCTCATCCATCAAAATCTGGTGATAGCCCGCATAACAATCCACGAAGGAACCAATCTCATGTTTAGCACAGTTGTCAATCAATATATGGATGTTTGGGAGTGGGAAGTTGTCCTTCGGGCTCGCCTTATTGAGATCACGGTAATCAACACATACTCTGGTCTTCCCATCTTTCTTTGGTACCGGTACCACATTAGCTAACCAGGTAGGATATCGGGTAACCCGTATGACCTTCGCCTCAAACTGCTTAGTAACCTCTTCCTTAATTTTCACACTGATATCTGTTTTGAATTTCCTCAACTTTTGCTTGACAGGGGGGCATTTTGGATAAATGGGCAATTTGTGGACCACCAGATCGGTGCTTAGACCCGGCATATCATCATATGACCATGCGAATACATCTTTGTACTCAAACAACAATTTAATTATCTCCTCCCTGAGCGGAGCTTCCAAATGGACACTTATTTTTGTTTCTCAAACATTTTCCTGATCCCCTAGATTGATTGCCTCTGTGTCATTCAAGTTAGGTTTGGGTTTTTGCTTAAATTGATATAACTCTTTACTGATTTCTTCCAAAGCTTCCTCGTCATCGTATTCCCCCTCGCCATCACACTCAATTTCTTGTATTATTATTTCATATGGAATATCAAGACTAGGCCGGAGACTCCTCATGCATGACACATCATTGAAACCAGCATAAAAGGGACTGTACAAGAGAGAAAAGAAAACAAAATAAAGGCTATCAGGAGTGAAGAGAGAAGGAAATTGCATTTCATTAAAATTGTAAAATAACAAAGTTTAACTCATCCAAATGGACGGAACATAGAAATCTGAATTACAACCCTGGAAATAATCCAGATTTAATACTCAAAGGAAAATCCAAAGCTAACTACCACGACTCCTTCCGAGTTGGAAGAGGAGTAGCTTCCCAGTTATTGAGCTTGGCCTGAGACCCCACGAACTGCACATCAACTTTACTCGGACCTTCGCCTGGTTCCACCATATTCACTTCATCGAACACCCTTTCAAACTTTTCGATCAGCTCTTTGTCAGGTTCTATCACCATAGAATTTGGTAGTGCTGTTGCTGGGCGTTGTTTAGTACCAGGCCGGACGAAGGAACGGGAAAGGCGAGGAATGGGTTTTGGTAGGGTCCACACTCTCTTTTTCATCTTTTTGGCTCTCCTTATGTCAGCAGCAGTGGGTTTGAAACCTAGCCCGAAAGTGTCCAGATTTCCGGGAAGAGACACTGGCTGTATGATTCCCTGCAGTGAAGCACCCAACCCCTTTCCGGGCAAGAATCCATTCCTTATCATCTCTGAAGCTACCATAACAGATGCGGCAGCTATCTTGGGCATAGGAACACACTCCCCTTCCGAGATTTTATCAACTGACACTGCGTCCATGACTTGGTACACCCACGGGCCTTTGTCATTTTCAACTTCCTCGAAGGATGTAATAGCATTACAAGAATTGTCCTCTCCATGGACCACGATCTCCTGCCGATCCCATTCAAATTTAACCATTTGATGCAAAGTAGACGGTACCGCCTTTGCGGCATGAATCCAGGGCCGTCCCAATAAAAGATTGTAGGAAACGCTGACATCAAGCACTTGAAACTCCATAGTGAACTCCACAGGTCCTATTGTTAGCTCCAATACAATATCTCCCACTGTGTCTTTCCCTCCGCCGTCAAATCCCCTTACACAGATACTATTTTTATGAATTCTTTCCCTGTCAACTTTCAACTTTTCTAGGGTGGAAAGAGGGCAAATGTTTGCACTAGACCCATTATCAATTAGCACCCGAGTTACCACAGAATCTTCACACTTCACTGTGAGGTAAAGAGCTCTATTATGTTCAGTTCCTTCCAATGGCAACTCATCATCAGAAAATGTTACCCTGTTCACCTCAAAAATTTTGTTTGCAATCTTCTCAAGATGATTCACAGTGATTTTATCTGGCACATGAGCTTCGTTTAGAATCTTCATCAACGCCCGGCGGTGTTCATCCGAATGGATCAATAAGGACAATAATGAGATCTGTGCCGGGGTTTTTCTCAATTGTTCCACAATCGAATAGTCCTGAGCCTTCATCTTTTTCAGGAACTCTTCAGCTTCTTCTTCAGTAACAGCCCTCTTTGTCGGTGCCAGATTGTCTTTAGCTGCTTTAACCTTTCTCAATTCTTCAGGGGCAAAGCACCTCCCTGATCTAGTCAACCCATGAGTTTCGCACACTTCTTCTTTAATTTCCTTTCCTTGGTACATCACAGTCACTCTGTCATAATTCCACGGGACAGCTTTCTCACTAACCACAGGCAACTGGGTCACTGGTTTAATGATAACTGGCTCTGTTCGAGCGCCTTTTACAACCAACACAGGCTTAACAACTGCTCCTGGTATTGTCACCTTAACAGGCTCTGGTTCTATTATCATCACTGGTTCACTGACTGTCCGGTCTACTGCGACCAAGGCTTTCCCATCAACCAATTTCTCATTTGCTTTATTTTCACTTGCCTTAATCATCATCACAGTTTGTGACGGCTTCTTGTATTCTCCCTTCTGCACTAACTCGATCATGTGAGCCTCATGATGAGTTGGTAGCGGATTCTACGTGATATTGGGAGTCTCCGGAGCCTGCACCTCAATTCTCCGTGTATCAATGAGTTCCTGAATGGCAGTTTTCAGATGCCAACATTTCTCCGTGTCATGTCCAGGCGCTCCAGAGCAATACTCACAGCTTACTGAATGGTCCAGGTTCCTTGGGGGAGGGTTTGGTAATTTGGGTTCGATCGGGTTCAACATGCCTAACTGCCTTAATCTGTGGTACAGGCTGGTATAAGATTCACCCAAGGGAGTAAAAGTCTTCTTCTTTTGCAACCTATCATTCTTAAATGCGGGATTGGGTCGGTAACTGGTTCCAGCGGCATTTCTGTTGGTTCTTGGGGGTGGGTAAGCGTTTTGAGATGGGTAAGTATTTTGGGGAGTGGGTGCGCGCCATTGTGCATGGGTAGGAGGTTGGGGGTATGTCTGGGCATGATGGACGGAGAAATGGGGAGTAGGAGGTGGGTAGTAATGCTGTGGTGGGCCATATGGAGTATGTGGGTAAGCTTGGGGGTGAGGGCGAGGTTGGTGATAATATGGTGACGGACTCCTGGACCAGACCCTTGATTCCACTACTGCCACTTCTTCTTTCTTTTTCTTTCCCAATACTCCTCCGGTGCCGCTTTGAATAGCCTGCGTAGTTGCTTTGAGTGCCGAATAGCTCATAATCTTGTTAGACTTGAGACCCTCTTCCACCATACTTCCCATCTTTACGACCTCATTGAAAGTTTTCCCCACCGCGGACACCAGATGACCATAGTAGGTTGGCTCCAAAGCCTGAAGGAAATAATCAACCATCTCATTCTCTTTCATCGGAGGATCAACTCTTGCTGCCTGTTCTCTCCAACGGAAACCGTACTCTCTAAAGCTTTCTCCGGGCTTCTTCTCGATTTTGGTCAATGACAGACGGTCCGGGACAATTTCGAGGTTGTATTGAAAATGACATGCAAATGCTTGAGCCAGGTCGTCCCAGGTGTACCACCGAGCATGATCTTGTCGTGTGTACCACTCTAACGCTGCTCCACTTAAGCTTTGACTAAAGTAAGCCATTAATAGCTCATCTTTTCCCCCAGCTCCCCTCATCTTGCTGCAGAATCCCCTCAGATGGGCTACAGGATCACCATGTCCATCATACAAATCAAACTTTGGTAACTTGAACCCTGCTGGCAGCTGGACATCGGGAAACAAGCACAAATCTTTGTAGGCCACACTGACTTGGCCACCCAATCCTTGCATGTTCCTGAAGGATTGCTCCAGGCTTTTTACTTTTCGAAACATCTCTTCCTGTTCCGGGTCCTTAAGCGGCTTATCAGTTTCCACCGGGAGCTCAAAGCGAGGAGTGTAGGAATATGGCTCAGGAGCTTTAAAGGTAGGCTCGGGAGGGTAGTACTGGCTGTCGTGAGTTGGAAACAATGGCTCACTGGAAGATCTCTGCAACGTGGCAGGTGGAGGCGCCACAAATACTGGAGCAATTGGTGGTGGAGGACATGGAATTTGTTTGGGTGGTGGTGGTGGTGGTGTCTGAGAGGTGGTTCCGTAGTACTGCTGGTAAGTAGGGAAAGCGGGAGATGAGTTCACTGTGGGAGGATCTTGGGGTTGAGCTGGTGGTGGGAGGTAATTGGGGTTGGCAGGATAGACTGGTGGTGGATGTCCCTTCGACCAGGCCTGGTACATCTCGGCCATTTGTTGCTTTAGTTTATACATCTCCTCCCTCATTGTATTAACGTCCACTGCCTCCTCCTCTCTGGATGGGTCGACAATGCTTGCTTCTAAATCCTGATTGGTCATGTTTGACTTGTCCTTGGAGCGGGTTAATCACTTGCCTGGACTCATCAACAACAACTTTGTTAGCGGTTAGGGCATTAACAAATAGATAACCGCACATTGATGGGTGGATGCACCTACGCAGTCAACCGTTTCTATTATGTCTCTGTTCATTCACACGCGTCATCCCGGCTTTCCATTTCTTTTCTTGCCAATTAGTTCCCACTCTTATCTTTTCCTTTTCACTTTGTTTTGCTCTCCCTCTTTCGGTTCTCTTTCCTTTGGTTTTTCCCTTTTTTTTTATTTAGTTACGGTCGAATCCTATGGAGATTGCCTACGTATCACGACCCTGCGTGAATCAGACCAAGCGTAGTTCGTGCAAATAAATCTAACTATTTTGAAAACAAGACTCTTTTTGTTTTGTCTTTGTTGGCAAATACACTATTTCTGAAAGCAAGACTCTTTTTTATATTTTCTTTTTCAGTGGCAACTAAACAACTAATTTGAAAATAAAACTCTTTTTGTTTTTCTTTTCCATTGGCAAACTAAAAAGAACTTTTCTTCTTCTTTTTTTTTCATTTTCTTAAAAATTCGGCAGCATTTCGGCACTACTTGGACATTGATTTTTCTAATATAGGAAATTAACTCTCTCCACTGCTATTTTCTCTCTTTCCCCCTTTGTTTTTTTTTTCAATTTTCCCCAGATATTCAAAGCCGGTCAGCATGTGAGTCCAAAACAGATAAATGCACAAGTAGGATGCATCAGGATGGTCCATTATTCTGGGTACACCTGTCCTAGACGGAACCAACTTCTGTGTTGAGTCCCCTAAGTCATATGCACGTGATGCAAATAAGCGTTCCTACTAGGGATCCGGCATGAGGTCAAGTTATTCTATGTTCAAAGCCTGGATAGGTTCTAGACTGTGTACCCGAGCGGACAACTCGAGTCGAGGAGGGGGCTACGTACCGGGAACCAAAAGGCCATCCAGCTTAGTAACTTGTCTGGCCTCTTTCTTATTTCAGGGTATTGACACTAACAGAATAGGGAGTCTCAACCAGTAAGCACATCCCCGGAGATGAGAAGAGAAGGGTTTCGGCACAGTTTATATACAGTTCAGATAATATCAAAGCGGTAAAAAGCAACATTTTGCACATTTAGCATGAAACATGTAGGAAAATCAGATAAAGCCAAATACAACAATATATCTAAGCTCGAATTCTGAACCCTGAACCAAAGTTCTGGGTTCTTGTCCCCAGCAGAGTCGCCAGAGCTGTCACACCTCCTTTTTCCTACACCTGTGAGGGTGTAAATGAGTTTTTCCAATTAAAGGACAATCGGAACGGGATTTATTATTGATATTCAGAGTCGCCACTTGGGAGATTAATGGTGTCCCAAGTCACAGGTTGAATCCCGATCCGAGGAAATTATGACTCTGTTAACAGTCCGCGAACCAGAACTCCGAGTAAGGAATTCTGTTAACCCGGGAGAAGGTGTTAGGCATTCCCGGATTCCGTGGTTCTAGCACGGTCGCTCAACTGTTGTATTTGCTTTTATCTGATTTTAAAACATATTCTAACCTATGTGCCTTTTTATTTTAACCGCTTTCATTTTATGTCTTTTTAATAAGAATTGCAAC
>NW_017670786.1:226680-242712 GCF_001879085.1 Nicotiana attenuata
GTGCCTGTGCAACAAAAATGCACAGCAAGTGTAGCATGAGTACGAAAACAACGAGTACTCAGTAAGTATCCCGTCTAATCTCGAAGAAGTAGAGACGAAAGGTCGACTTCGACACTTACTAGTGGTCCAATAATGGTACACAATAATAAAATAAATCGAGGATTTTTATAAACATGAGGGTAATTCAATAGAGTGAAGCGAGTAAACAATCCTTTCTTTTATAGGAAATTCCCAAATTCCTTTTTCATCATTTATACATATATTCTCAAACCGAGAAGAAACAATATCAACTTCAATTAATTTTAAGGCAAGCAATACAAGCACGCGCAAATCATGCCGAGGACGTACGACCCGATCCAACAATATTTACACTGTGCACTGCCAGAGGGTCGAATGGCGCAAACCATAGATGCATCTATTAATCCACCGAGACGTCTGGCCCGTTCCACAACAGATAAACACATTCAACAGTCAAATCGATTACTCATCGAGGAGCAATTATTCAGGAAAAGGCATGTTTCTCTTTTAAAAGTCAAGTATTGATATCTAGTCTTTTAGAAATTCATTTACACGTTCGATGTGTTTTAAGCATTTTTTAAATTTGTCAACAAGGTTGCATTTATTACAAGTAAGCATGATTTTGGGTCCTAGACTACCCGGACATAAGCATAATAGTAGCTACGCACGGACTCTCGTCACCTCGTGCGTACGTAGCCCCCGCAAATAGGAGAACATAACCAATTAACTCACCTATGAGGACAATTCCCTCTTACAAGGTTAGAAAGGAGACTCACCTCGCTCCGAAATTCCATAACCGGCATTCCACGCCCTTCCGAGGACTCAAATTGATGCACAACGCTCCAAAACTAGCCAACAATTATGCAAATCCATTAATATATGATCCACTACTCATAATAATCCACTTTATAACAATTCCTAACCCCGATCGAAAAGTTGACAAAATCGCCCTCGGGCACACGTGCCCGGATTCCGAAATTTTTCGAAGATAAAGTTTACCCATGACCTCACGAACTCAAATATATAATTTACTCTCAATTTCATGTCCAAAATCGTGGTCAAAATCCATGAATACTAATTTTCTAGGTTTTCCCTCAAACTCCAAGTTTTCCACAAATTTTCATGCTCAAATCCATATACAATCATGTATTCAACTCAAAACTAACATAAACCACTTACCTCATACTTGATGGTGAAAATGACACCTCAAAGTTGCTCCAAAATCGGCTCCAATGGAAGAAATGGGGTTGAAATGAACTCAACCCCCGATTTAAAAGAACCTCACTGCCTCCAGCATTACCGCATCTGCGGTGCACCAGTCGTACCTGCGGCTCCGCACCTGCGATGCGCCTTCGCACCTGCGCGTTCCCTTCCGCTCCTGCGACCCAGCTGCCCCTCACGCGTTTCGCATCTGCGGAGCATACCATGCACCTGCGGGCTTGCAGATGCGGAAATACCCTCGCATCTGCGATTCCTCCCAGCTCTGCCCAAACGCGTTTCTGCGACCACAAAGCCGCACTTGCGGCTCCGCACCTACGGCCAAAACCTCGCAGGTGCGGTTACACCAGATACCAGCTGCTGTAATCCTTCATCAAATTTTAAAATTTGATCCGTTAACCATCCGGAATCCAGCCGAGGCCCTTGGGACCCCAACCAATCGCACCAACCAGTCCCAAAACACATTACAGACTTGCTCGAGGCCTCAAATCACATCAAACAACATCGAAAGCATGAATCACACCTCAATTCGACTTTATGAACTTTAGAACTTCAAACTTCTACATTCGATGCCGAAACCTATCAAATCACGTCCGATTGACCTCAAATTTTGCACACAAGTCATATTCGACATCACGGACCTACTCCGACTTCCGGAATCAGAATCCGACCCCGATATCAAAAAGTTCACTTCCGGTCAAACTTCTCAAAAAACTTCAAATTTCCATCTTTAGCCAAATGACTCCAAAACGACCTACGGACCTCCGAATTCACTTTCGATCGCGCTCCCAATACTAGAATCGCCATACGGAGCTATTCCCAGACTCGGAATCCCAAACGGACGTTGATAACACTGAAATGCACTTCAACCCAAACTTATGAAATTCCTCAAAAAATTCTAATTTCCACAATAGGTGCCAAAACGTTCCCAGATCTTCCAAAACCCGATCCGGGCATACGCCCAAGTTCGAAATCATCATACGAACCTGCCGGAAACTTCGAATCCCGATTCCGAGGTCGTTTACTCAAAAATCCAATCTTAGTCAATTCTTTCAACTTAAAGCTTCCGAAATGAGAATTCTCTTTCCAAATCAACTCCGAACTTCCCGGAATTCAATTCCGACCATGCGTACAAGTCATAATACCTGAAGTGAAGCTACTCAGGGCCTCAAACCGCTGAACAACGCGCTAGAGCTCCAAACGACCGGTCGGGTCATTACATTTTCTCCCACTTAAAAATATGTTCGTCCTCGAACTTGCTAAGAACTGCACTGGAGTTGTCTGAAATCACAGTTAAACACCTTGTGCACCTACCCGTGCTACCAGAACTCAGTTGAGCACATTAGCTCGAGCAAATCTAAAGAGATTCTCTTTTATTCAATCAAATGAGCCTTAGAGCCTAGTTTCAACATCCGAAATTCTCTGCTAGGACTGCTTCCAATATAAGAACACCGTATCAATCACTACACGACGTATCAGAACATGACTGCATACCTTTGCCGAATTCTCAACATGCACCACCTCATCCACAAGACCATAATAACATTCTCCGATCATAATAACCAACATTCCCCGAATCTGATGCTCACCACACACCTCAAGATACATATAAGTCTTGTTCCAACTCCGCAATACCGCCACGACAGAAGAGATGAGTAGAAATTCATAACCAACTGCCAAGTCAACAAATCATTGAGGCTACACCCCTTACAAGAACATTACCTCATTCTGAACCAATTAATGATCTTTGCTCTTTAATATACTTCATACAATTTGATTGCACTGATCCTAGATCCAACAACCTTGTCTTACCCAGTACGAACTGCTCAGGCAACAAGCCACCCCAGACATGGCCAAAAGTCTCATATGATGCCACAGTGTGCCAATAGGCTACCAACTCGAACGTGATACATAAGAAAATGAACTCTGGAAGGGACTACTCAAATCACGCAACTAATATGAACTTTCATCAGAAAATGGGAAACAAGACACACAAAATAGAATATAAGGGACTGTAATTATCATCACACTGTTGCGGCATGCAATCCGATCCGTACATAAAACTCACATAAGGAGATACACATCGAGCTAAATTGCTCATTACAACAAAATACCGAATATCGGTCACAAGCACGCTAAGTGCATAATACCGTCCCTGAGGGGACATATAGCGCCATAAGCTAACAAACTCAAGCACAACTGAGGTGCGATATATGTTTTGTAACTAACGAGCCATCCTGCTCAGATAACACCATCGCTACACGGAACCTCAACGCATAAGAAATCTACCAAGCCGTTTCGCAACTCACTCAGCACAATATATCATTACATGAAATAGCCGATGACGAAATAGCATCCAACGCCCGAATACTCCTCCATAAGGAGAGCTATGCTGAAATGAACACATTCGGCCTCATATAGAGCCCATATTCATATTTAAATCCATCCACAGACCTCATGCCGATTCTGATCGTACCGAACTAGGCCAATAATCTTTTCTGGGTCCATAATAACCCCTTTTTCCCATAACACACAAGAACAACCATCATAACCGAAGTAATCCTCCACAACCCACAACCTAATAAACCGAGTGCCCTCCAGGCATAAATTCTCAAACTAACGATATTACCACAATCCTCATGCTTGGTTTCATTCTTCAATAAATCAAGTGACTACATGCTACACTTATATAACCTTCCCGTGGAACACGGTCCCACGACTTTCCGTAACAGATAACAAGTCTGCACATCCATACCACCGGCCGCACTAACGCTGAAAGCGATCAAGAATCCATAACCAGGATGCAAAGCCTCTTTCACAAAACACTGATCCCAGGTGACGCTGAAGACAATGCCAGCTTACTCTATACATTCAAATCCCTTTCATGATCATCCGAGCTCGTGACATCCTTGACAACACCAAACCGCAACCTTGATCCTCACTTTCAAATTTCATACCGCTCACTGCACCTAACAAGCCGATATGCGATACTGCCAGAGTTCCATCATAACTCCTGAATCACTAATAGGGTAAACACTTCATCATATAAACACTTTTTACTTAACTCATTCTGAGAGAACCATGGCAACACACGAGTGATATCTTCATGACTGTAGAATATGCAATCTTCAAGTAGTGGCCTAAGCCACCATAGCTCCTCCCGGGATCCGCCTACACATAGCAGGCCATAATACTTGAATACTTCCGAATAAAATCAATTACGGAGGCCGACAAGCCTCACACGTACCATCACAAATCACTTGCATAACTTAATCACGCTGAAGGAACTGATCACTGCCACCAGTATGCCAACTCAACCATGGCTAACCAATCCAACCTCTTCCAATTTGTCCTTAATTGCTTGAGAATAATAATAACTTCGTTCAACACATAATGCACTCAACCCAAGTAGCCTTGTAACATGAGACCATGCTGTCTCAAATCCTACGAACCACTTCATACCTTCCTTGTGCGAATATTTGCATCTCGACTGGCACATCCATTCTGATAATTCCTCTGGGAATCCGAAGTCCTTTTCTCCCTTTCCTCCCAAATGCTACATTGCAAGCCCAAACATCTTAGAACATTCTAAGCCCTTATCATAAGCTGCTTCACAAGCTCGATTCTTAAACATACCGACCCTTAGGCACCGCATTCTTAACCTTTGAATTCACGAGGACCGTTATTGTGAGTCACCCACTTTGGCATGGTCCCGAATATAATCAACTGCAAGGCTCCGCTAGCACATGACCACCCTCCCAAGAAGCACCAGGCCGAATCACCTTCCTTGCAACTCACTTCTACGCGAAGCATAATTCTTGAGTCTTCCCAAAGCCTGGACATGAATCGATGATGCCAATTATAGAACACATTCTTCAATTCCTTTGCATCAAATTACTAATGATGTTCTCTTTCCTTAGCCGAAACAACTTACCAATATGCCGATAACCTGAAACCTCACAAGAAAATAATCATACACCCCATCATAGGCAGTGGAACTCTCCCACTTAGCTTGAAGCCACCATTACACAACCTTGGAACCCACCAAGATCCTTTATCTCTTATTGACATGACCTTGCGCAATTAAACCGCCAGATTCCCCGAAATCCTTCCCTTAGCATTTCATGAACACTCTGAATCTCTAGCAACATTCACATATTAGACCTCTTACCAGATAGTCGATAAAATCCTTCGCCGAAGCTTTGCCAACCGCGCGATCGTTGATCTGCTCATAGGTGACATCCCCAAAAGTGGAGACTACGCGCTGACATCTTCCAACGTCGCTGCATGGGGTTTAATTACTACGACATCAATAACCCCATGTTGAGTCCGTGCTCATCCACCAGCTGCACGAGTCCATTTACTCCTCGTGGACATTAACTAAATGTGCGACAATATCTTCCAATTCAAAGTTATGTTGTATCCTTCTTCATATCAAGCAGCTCCTTTCCGTCATATCAAATCTCCCGCCGTTATGCTAGCTAATATTTCCAATTAAGCTCGCACACCCAATCACCGTCCGCTAAAATTCCCCAAATCACTCCAAACTTTCCTCAAGGGCGTAGTTATCCTGCCACTGAATCCACGTGCTGCTCTGCCACTCTCCCACTTTGGCGAAACCCTCTTCTTTAAGCAACTATTCGACTTCCGTTTCTTACACTTGGCCTTCTAGAAATTTAACCACCGCATGACACCTTCCACCTGCCCTTCATCACCCTTCACCGCTCCGCTGATGCCTTAGATAAAAAATCTAACTCAGTAGCTCTTGAGCCAATAGACCGCTACTAACTTCTAAACCTTTCCGAAGATCATCTTTCTCGAGCCGTCAGCATTAGAAATGCACATTCAATCCTGAACCACCGCACCCCGCAATCTCTGACAACCGCTTCTCCAATACTATCTTATAATATCCTGCCCCAAAGGCGAATTGTTGAAGGTCTTAACACCGGTAAACTTAGTACATTCAACAAGGACAACGGCACCTCATCACAGATGAAAATTCCACCACGCTCGCAAATACCGAGCCTCGTTACTCCATCAACCCAAATCTGAACATCCTCAACCCAATTGCCTTTCCCCCGCCAGGAAGAAAATACCGAATCTCTAAATCATGCACGGAGCAAACCCCTCTTCAAGTCATTCACTGCCTCGACACGTAGGCAAGCATCCTACCATCATATCAATACCGCGCGATAATCGTTCATAAGCATCATGGCAACTTGTGCCTAGCCTCAGAGCTCTCAGAAGTACAGCTACTGGGCTGAAACGACAGAATGTCCTTCCACAAGGCGACGATAATAGTCAAATCAACTACGTCAGGAGAAGAATCCCGCACCACCTCTATAGTACCTTTAAAATTTCTAAATTCCTGATTTATAATAAGCGCTTCGCGTCGCATAAGATCGATTGGGAAGGAAACAAAGTCATAAGCCTCGAAGGAATCAAATCGCACGATGAGGAAATCAAGAAGGGAAGTACTCCTAACAGCCCTGTAGCCTCCCGAAGATAAGTACAGACGTCTCCGTACCGATCCGCGAGACTCTACTAGACTTGCTCATGACTCGTAAGACCTAAGAGAACCTAGTGCTCTGATACCATGTTGTCACGACCCAAAATCCATTAAGGGTCGTGATGGTGCCGGACACCGCTGTCAGGCAAGCCAACCATAAATACTTAATTAAATTCCCATTTAAATAATTGTGAAAACTCTGATTTTCCTTCAACTTTACTAGTAAAAGATGATCATTTCAAATTAAATATAAATGTCAAGAAGTCAATACCCCATGATCATCCCAGAACCCGGTGTCACAAGTGCATCAGCATTTACTAGGGAATGAAATAAAATAACATACAGTAAGTGTCCGGAATACAAATTGGACAGAAAGTAGATACAATACGCTGAAAGAGACTATACTAGCTACGGGTCGCCTCGAGAAATGCAGCTCTCCTAGTCCCCGTATCATCCATGCTGCTACGCCCAATAAGCCACTAGAAATACAGGCGCCTGTGCAACAAAAATGCACAGCAAGTGTAGCATGAGTACGAAAACAATGTGTACTCAGTAAGAATCCCGTCTAATCTCGAAGAAGTAGAGACGAGAGGTCGACTTCGACACTTAAGTGGTCCAATAATGGTACACAATAATATAATAAATCGAGGATTTTTATAAACATGATGGTAATTCAATAGAGTAAAGCGAGTAAACAATCCTTTCTTTTATAGGAAATTCCCAAATTCCTTTTTCATCATTTATAAATATATTCTCAAACCGAGAAGAAACAGTATCAACTTCAATTAATTTCAAGGCAAGCAATACAAGCACGCACAAATCATGCCGAGGACGTACGGCCCGATCCAACAATATTTAAATTGTGCACTGCCAGAGAGTCGAATGGCGCGAACCATAGATGTATCTATTAATCTACCGAGGCATTTGGCCCGTTCCACAACAGATAAACACATTCAACAGTCAAATCGATTACTCATCGAGGAGCAATTGTTCAGGAAAAGGCATGTTTCTCTTTTAAAAGTCAAGTATTGATATCCAGGCTTTTAGAAATTCATTTACACGTTCGATGTGTTTTAAATTTTATAAATTTGTCAACAAGGTTGCATTTATTACAAGTAAGCATGCTTTTGGGTCCTAGACTACCCGGACATAAGCATAATAGTAGCTACGCACGGACTCTCGTCACCTCGTGCGTACGTAGCCCCCGCAAATAGGAGCACATAACCAATTAACTCACCTATGGGGACAATTCCCTCTTACAAGGTTAGAAAGGAGACTCACCTCGCTCCGAAGTTCCATAACCGGCATTCCACGCCCTTCCGAGGACTCAAATTGATGCACAACGCTCCAAAACTAGCCAACAATTATGCAAATTCATTAATATATGATCGATTACTCATAATGATCCACTTTATAACAATTCCTAACCCCGATTGAAAAGTTGACAAAATTGCCCTCGGGCCCACGTGTCCGGATTCCGAAATTTTTCGAAGAAAAAGTTTACCCATGACCTCACGAACTCAAATATATAATTTACTCTCAATTTCATGTCCAAAATCGTGGTCAAAATCCATGAATACTAATTTTCTAGGTTTTCCCTCAAACCCCAAGTTTTCCACAAGTTTTCATGCTCAAATCCATATACAATCATGTATTCAACTCAAAACTAACATAAACCACTTACCTCATACTTGGTGGTGAAAATGGCACCTCAAAGTTGCTCCAAAATCGGGTCTAATGGAAGAAATGGGGTTGAAATGAACTCAACCCCCGATTTAAAAGAACCTCACTGCCTCCAGCATTACCGCACCTGCGGTGCACCAGCTGTACCTGCGGCTCTGTACCTGCGGAAATGCATCGCAGGTGCGGTCCTCTTCAAGCTGGGCGAAATCCGCTTCTGCGGTCCCTAGAGCGCACCTGTGATGCGCCTTCGCACCTGCGCGTTCCCTTCCGCTCCTGCGACCCAGCTGCCCCTCACGCGTTCCGCATCTGCGGAGCTTACCACACACCTGCGGGCTTGCAGATGCGGAAATACCCTTGCATCTGCGATTCCTCCCAGCTCTGCCCAAACGCGCTTCTGTGACCACAAAGCCGCACTTGCGGCTCCGCACCTGCGGCCAAAACCTCGCAGGTGCGGTTGCACCAGATACCAGCTTCTGCAATCCTTCATCAAATTTCCAAATTTGATCCATTAACCATCCGGAATCCACCCGAGGCCCTCGGGACCCCAACCAATCGCACCAACCAGTCCCAAAACACATTACAGACTTGCTTGAGGCCTCAAATCACATCAAACAACATTGAAATCATGAATCACACCTCAATTCGAACTTTATGAACTTTAGAACTTCAAACTTCTACATTTGATGCCGAAACCTATCAAATCACGTCTGATTGACCTCAAATTTTGCACACAAGTCATATTCGACATCACGGACCTACTCCAACTTCTGAAATCGGAATCCGACCCCGATATCAAAAAGTCCACTTCCGGCCAAACTTCTCAAAAAACTTCAAATTTCTATCTTTAGCCAAATGACTCCAAAATGACCCACGGACCTCCGAATTCACTTCCGATCGCGCTACCAATACCAGAATCACCATACGGAGCTATTCCCAGACTCGGAATCCCAAACGGACGTTGATAACACTGAAATGCACTTCAACCCAAACTTATGAAATTCCTCCAAAAATGCTAACTTCCACAATATGTGCCAAAACATTCCCGGATCTTCCAAAACTCGATCCGGGCATACGCCCAAGTTTGAAATCATCATACGAACCTGCCGGAACCTTCGAATCCCGATTCCGAGGTCGTTTACTCAAAAATGTAATCTTAGTCAATTCTTTCAACTTAAAGCTTCCGAAATGACAATTCTCTTTTCAAATCAACTCCGAACTTCCCGGAATTCAATTCCGACCATGCGTACAAGTCATAATACCTGAAGTGAAGCTACTCAGGGTCTCAAACCGCTGAACGACGCGCTAGAGATCCAAACGACCGGTCAGGTCGTTACAACATCGTTGCGCTTCTTAGTTATATTGACCGTTTATATGATAGCCAATATATAATTTCATTCATTAAGGTCATACGTAAAGACCACTAGTTATTCATAGTAACAATATAAGTCCATTGACTAAGGTAGTAGTCATATACTATGCTAATGTGTCACGACCCGAATTTCACACCGTCAGGATCGTGATGGCGCCTAAAATTGTACTCGCTAGGCAAGCCAACGTTACAAATTATTTCACCTTTTCTTTTATCTTTTAATAACTTACAAGTTAACATAAGTAAATCAGCGGAATAAATGCGGAAGAACAGAATTTAACAGATTATCTTAATGCAAATATGAAACCGTTATAAAACTCCGCCCAGAATTGGTGTCACAATCTCAAGGACGGTCTACGAATACTACAAACAATGGTCTGAACAAAGGAATGTACATCTATTTGTAAAGTAGATAAACAGAAAAGAAATAGGATAAAAGGGGACGCCAGGTCCTGCGAACGCCTGCAGGACTACCTTGGGTCTCCAATGGACTGAAGGCAGCAACCTCGAACTATGGCCCGTATGGTCCAGTATCGGAATCTGCACAGAAAGTGCAGAGTGCAGTATCAGTACAACCGACCCCATGTACTGGTAAGTGCCGAGCCTAACCTCGGCAAAGTAGTGACGAGGCTAGGACACGACAAACAACATGAACCTGTGCAGTTAAACAATATACTAACAAAATAACAGTAATAGAAGTTAAAAAGAGATAATGGGAAGGGGCAACATGCTATGGGGGTACCAGAATAAGAAAATCACAGTAATAACAGAAACTAAACAATTAATGCACTGGAACTGATAACAGCAAATAATCACAGAGAACAGAAAATGAATGCACGGCATCACCCTTCGTGCTTTTACTCTCAATCCTCACCATGCAATCAATAATGAAAATGTGCACGGCATGACCCTTCGTGCTTTATCACTCTTCCTCACCATATGAATAATAGAAATGTGCACGTCATCACCCTTCGTGCTTTATCTCTCTTCCTCACCATATGCATCAATATAAATGTAAATGTGCACGGCATCGCCCTTCGTGCTCTATCACTCTTTCCTCACCATATGCATAAGTATGAATGTGCACGGCATCATCCTTCGTGCTTTATCACTCTTTCCTCACCCAAACAGTAGAAACAATAACATCCCGGCAAGGGAATCAACAATAGAAACAATAACATCCCGGCAAGAGAATCAACAATAGAAACAATAACATCCCGGAAAGGGAATCAACAATTGAAACAATAATATCCCGGCAAGGGAATCAACAATAGAAACAATAACATCCTAGCAAGGGAATCAACAGTCGAAACAAAAAATCCCGAAAAGGGAATCAGCTATAACCAATCTCGTTTCAACAGTTAACTTCACAAAAAAAATTTCAACTTGAGTCAATACTCAATAATGGTCAATTACCAAGAAAATATCATAAGTCTGGTTCAACATGGATAATCACCAATTTAAGCATGAATAGTACATAATAAGAATTACAACGGCCACAATTTAAGACTCACTAGCATGCTCGACGCCAACGTATAGGTACTCGTCACCACACCTATACGTCGTACTCAACACTAACACGTAGCAAATAAGACACAATTCCTATTCTCTCAAGCTAAGGTTAGACCCAACACTTACCTCGATTCCACGGCAAAAATCAAGCCTCAAATACCGCTTTCCCTCTAAATTCCACCTCTAGTCCGCTTGTATATAGCCATAATTAACTTAACAACACCAATGCTTAATTATAGGTTTTCTATCATTTTCCCCAAAAAGTCAAATATTGACCCCGGGCCCGCTTGGTCAAAACTCGAGGTTCGGACCAAAACCCATTCACCCATTCACCCACGAGCCCAGATGTGTAATTAGTTTCGGAATCCGACCCCAAATCGAGGTCTAAATTCCCAATTTTGTAAAATCCCCAAATTTTCCCAAAATCCCTAATTCTACCATGAAAGAACAAGATTTAGGCTTGTAAATCTAATGGGTGTTGATGGAAAATGAAAGAGATGAGTTTAAGAACACAAACCTATGATTTGGTGTTGAAATCCCTCTTCAAAAATCGCCCAAGGTTGGTTTCTATGGAAGAAAGTATGAAATTTTGGTCTAATCCCGTGCTGGTTCTGTTTTTAAATTCGCTGGACAGACCTTCATCGCGTTCGCGAGAGGTCTGTCGCGATCGGGATACACAGCGGCCTAAGGCCTTGGCGTTCACGATTCCATCAACACGTTCGCGTAAGGCAATTCCCCCCAAGCCATCGCGTTCGCGACCCAGTGGTCGCGTTCGCGTAGAAGGACAAGACTCCCCTCCCCCAGGTCCCTTTACCATTGCGTTCGCGAGAGGATGAGCGCGTTCGCGAAGGTTACCACCCCCAGTGCTTCGCGTTCACGTCCAGTCCTCCGCGTTCGCGAAGAATGAATTTCTCCCTCAGACAATTTACACTTCGCGATCGCGAGAATTGTTTCGCAATCGCAAAGCACAAGATACATGTGCACCTGCAACAACAAACAACAGAATTCTCTAAGTGTAAAACACCCCGTGGCCTATCCAAAACTCACCCGAGCCCTCGGGGTTCCAAACCAAACATGCATACAAGTCTAAAATCATCATACGGACTTGCTCGCACAATCAAATTGCAAAATAACACCTAGAACTACGAATTTAGCATCAAAATCAAGGAAAAATCTCAAGAACTCTTAAAGTTTCTATTTTCACAAACGAGGGTCCGAATCACGTCATATAAACTCTGTTTCTTACCAAATTTTACAGACATAACTTAAATACCATATTGAACTTGTACCGGGCTGCGGAACCAAAATAGGGGACCGATATCATCGAAATCAAGCATCATTAAATTTCCAAAAACCCTTATATTTTCAGTTAAACAATTTTCTTCAAAAATTTATTTCTCGGTCTAGGGACCTCGGAATTCAATTCTGGTTATACGTCCAAGTCCCATATTTTTCAACGGACCTTACGAGACCGTGAAATCACGGGTCCGGGTCCGTTTACCCAAAATGTTGACCGAAGTCAACTTGATTCAATTTTAAAGGCAAAATTTAGCATTTTTCTCAAATTTTCACATAAAGGCTTTTCCGGAAGCGCGCCTGGATTGCGCACACAAATCGAGGAGAAAGAAAATGAGGTCTTGAAGGCCTCGGAACCTTGAATTGGGTTCTAAAATACGAGATGACCTTTTGGGTCATCACATTCTCCACCTCTAAAACAACCGTTCGTCCTCGAACGGACATAGAAAAGTACCTGAGTCGGTGAAAAGATGGGGATATGTGCTCCGTATATCAGACTCGGACTCCCAGGTAGCTGCCTCAACCGGCTGACCTCTCCACTACACACGAACCGAAGGATAACTTTTCATTCTCAAGTGACGAACCTACCGGTCTGGAATGGCTACCGGCTCCTCCTCATAGGTCAAGTCCTTGTCCAACTGGATAGTGAAGTCTAACACGTGGGTTGGATCGCCGTGATACTTCCGAAGCATGGACATATAAAACACTGGATGCACAGCTGATAAACCCGGCGGCAACGCAAGTCTGTAAGCCACCTCTCCCACTCGATCAAGGATCTCAAAAGGCCCAATGAAGGGCTTAGCTTGCCCTTCTTCCCAAATCTCATCACGCCCTTCATGGGCGACAACCGAAGCAACACTCGCTCTCCGAACATGAATGCCACATCACGAACCTTACGGTCGGCATAACTCTTCTGCCTGGACTGAGCTATACGAAGCCTATCCTGAATGATCTTAACCTTCTCCAAGGCATCCTAAACTAAGTCTGTACCCAACCATCGAGCCTCTTCCGGCTCAAACCACCCAACCGGCGACGGACACCGCCTACCATATAATGCCTCATAGGAAGCCATCTGGATGCTCGACTGATAACTGTTGTTGTAGGCAAACTCTGGTAATGGCAAAAACTGATCCCAAGAACCTCTAAAGTCGATAACACATGCTCGGAGCATATTCTCCAAAATCTAAATAGTACGCTCGGACTGTCCGTCCGTCTGAGGATGAAACGCTGTGGTCAACTCGACCCGTGTACCCAACTCACATTGTACTGCCCTCCAAAAATGCGAGGTCAACTGCGTACCTCGGTCAGAAATGATAGAAACGGGCACACCATGAAGACGAACGATATCACGGATATAAATCTCTACCAGCTGCTCAGAAGAATACGAAACTGCCACAGAAATGAAATGCGCTGACTTAGTCAGCCTATCAACAATAACCCATACTGCGTCGAACTTCCTCTGAGTCCGTGGGAGTCCAACAACGAAGTCCATAGTGATACGCTCCCACTTCCACTCAGGAATCTCAATCTTTTGAAGCAAACCACCAGGTCTCTAATGCTCGTACTTTACCTGCTGACAATTCAAACACCTAGCTACATACGAAACAATATCCTTCTTCATCCTCCTCCACCAATAATGCTGCCGCAAGTCCTGATACATCTTAGCGGCTCCCGGATAAATAGAATACCGGGAACTATGGGTCTCCTCTAGAATCAACTCACGAAGTCCATCCAAATTAGGCATACAAACTCGACCATGCATCCTCAAAACTCCGTCATCTCCAACTGTGACCTGCTTGGCACCTCCGTGCCGCACTGTGTCTCTAAGGAAAAGCAAATGAGAATCATCGTACTGCCAATCTCTGATATGCTCCAATAATGAAGAACGAGCGACTGTACAAGCTAGAACATGGCTGGGCTCAGAAACATCCAACCTCACAAACTGATTGGCTAAAGCCTGAACATCCAAAGCAAGCGGTCTCTCACCGACTGGAATATACGCAAGGTTGCCCATACTAGCTGACTTCCTACTCAAGGCATCGGACACTATATTGGCCTTCCCAAGATGGTACAAGATGGTGATATCATAGTCTTTCAATAGCTCCAACCACCTCCTCTGCCTCAAATTTAGCTCCTTCTGCTTGAAAAAGTATTGCAAACTCTTGTGATCCGCGAACACCTCACATGACACACCATATAAATAGTGCCTCCAAATCTTCAGCACGTGAACAATGGCTATGATAACTAGTGATTTTGATACATTTATTACTCCTTCTTGCTTATGTTTTGATTGGAAATTCGTACAAAATAGTCCCAGAAGGCTCACAAGTTGTGCTTGATTGCAGGTTTGATCAACAAAGTGACAAGATGTCAAAGATCAGCTCAAATGGAGTGAAACTTGCACAAGCACTAAGACAAGACAAAGCTCAGGCAGAACAAGGCCAGTGTGGCCGCACTACATTCTGTGCGGTCCGCACTGGGAGATTCAGAGAGCATGATTTCCAGGCAAAGAGGCAGTGCGGCCGCACTACCATTTTGTGCGGTCCGCACTGAGATCAACGCGGCCGCAGTCCATTCTCTGCGGTCCGCAGTGAGGAGAATCAGAGAGTTGCAATTTCCCAGTGTCAAGTCAATGCGGTCCGCGGTCAATTTAATGCGGACCGCACTAGAAGCCTCCACGGCCGCAGTCCATTCTCTGCGGTCCGCAATGCCCATGTTCAGAGAGGAGTTTTGTCAAGTCCAAAGCCCTAGTGCGGACCGCAGTCCATTTTGTGCGGTCCGCACTAACCCCGCAGGGGCATTTTTGTCCAGAATTGTCAGCTTAGTATAAATAGCTTCTTTCCATTTTTAGGTCAAGCAGATAGATTTAGCTGGGAGCTGCACTCGTGACTTCGGTTTCTTAGCTATTTGGGGCAATTTTATCTTCATTTCAACATTGAATCTTCCATTTTATCTTAGTAATTAATTAATATGAATTGTTCTTCATCTATTTCTTGTTTTTCTTCTTTAATTATGAGTAGCTAGACCCACAAGCTAAGGTTGTGGCTCAACCCTAGCGTGGGTAATTGATGGGTCTTGTATTTTAGGGCTTGATTGACTATGAGTGTTTGATATTTGGGCTAATTCCATGTTTAATTGTCAAATTAGTGGTTGCAAACACTAGTTTGTGTTTAGTTGACTTTTGCTCTTCTTGAGAAAGAGAGCCTAAGTCTCTAGAATTAGTCCAACAAGGAATTGGGGCGTACTCAAGAGAATTGATAGCCCCAATTAAAGGGTTAAACCGAGAGATCGTAATATCCGACTTGAACCCTAGTTGCTTGTGCAAATTTGCATACCCAATTGGTCTTGAGAAAGTCAATTCGGGCAAAATCACTCAAACCACCGAGAGGTGTAGAGTGGGTAAAGTAGTGCAACGGTTATATCATAC